>NC_136970.1:21597983-21665483 GCF_032717465.1 Coenobita brevimanus | reverse complement strand
CTGGATGAGGGCATGCTGGCATGGAAGGGGCGCCTCAGCTTCCGCATCTACAGCCCCATGAAGCCCTCAGAGTATTCCATCAAGTTTTATATCCTGCATGAGGCTTCCTCGGGGTACATCTGGAATTTTGAGGTGTATATGGGGCAGAAGAAGGCGTTGGAGACCACGGTTTCGAGCCTCATAGAGCTACTGAAGGATCAGGGATACAAAGTTTACATGGACAACTATTATAACTCTGTATCCCTGTGTAAAAGCCTCTTCAGTGCAAGAACCTGCTTGCGTGGGACCCTACGCCTGGCAAGAGGAGCACCAAAGCAGCTGCAGGTCATTGCCAGGACCAAAAACCTGCCAGAGGGGGGCATGGCAACAATGCATACGGAGAACGTGACAGTGTTGCTGTGGAAGAAGTGCATCATCAACATGGTCTTCCTCTTCCACAGCACAAGCACCGTTCAGAGGGAAGACCAGGGGTCCTGACGGGAGGACAGCCTATGTCCAGAAGACTGTGGACAAGCCCGTCGTGGTGGAGGACTATAATCGATACGTGGGTGGGGTGGACCACTTTGATCAGATGGTCCAGTACTACCCCATCCAACAACGACTCATGAAATGGACCAAGAAGATAACATTCTATTTCATTCAGATGGCCATGTTCAATGTGTTCGCCGTGTACAAGAAGTGCTTGTGCAGGTCAGTCAGTCTGCTGGACTTTGTGGAGGAAATAGTGGACAAGCTCCTCCACTTTGATGAAGCATCAGGGCACGTCATCCACCATGCCCCTGACCTTCCAACCCGATGGCCAGCACTTGCGGCACCCACAGCAGCACCAGCACAGGTGCCATCACCACCGACTCCTGGGCCAGCACCGTCTCCTGGACCAGCACCAGCACAGATGCCAACACCACCATCTCCAGGAGAAGGACCAGCACAGGAGCCAGTTCCACTATTGCCTGCAGGACCAGCACGGGTGCTGAGTTGACCAGCACCAGTTCCTGGTCCATTGGGAGAACCTGCTGCCGCTGCCATCCCCGGCCCTGCAGCTGCACCTCCAGGATGATGGGATTGGGGAAGACCAGAAGGACATGCAACCAAGCGTCGTAGAGTCATCAACGACAAAGTGCAGTTGGATCACACACTGCGCCATTGACGGGAGAGGATCCTCAGCCAGAGGAGGCTCTGGTGTGCCCTGTGTGCACTGGTGAAGATGAGGAGGGACACAAGTCACATGTGTCCTGTTTGTGATGTGCCACTTTGCGTGGGTGATTGCTTTGAATAGTACCATACCGAGTGAAGTATTCCCTAGTGGAACGTACACACACACACACACACACACACACACACACACACACAGACACACACACATACACTACATAACTCCTCATCTTCAAATCCCACAAGGTCCTTCAGGCCCTTCAACACTCTTGGAGGAAGTGAGCTTTCCATGTTGATATGTATATTGACCTATTATCAATACCCTATATTTTTCACACAAATAACCTTTTTCTCTTACATATTACACATATGACAGAAAGTACAGCTTCATTAGCAGTAACTAGAACAAAGTAGTGTTCATTTTTAGTAGGTTATAACACTAAAAAAAAAAAAAAAAAACTGGAGATTTTACGCTCTTTACGTAAAAGGAAAAAAAAGAATAGAAATAAGGCTTTGGGAGCATAGTTTTCAGGCAAAGGGGGGGGGGAAGACAGTGTTTTTTTTTTACTTTCACTTGCAGTAAAACTAGGTAGCTATCGGAAGAGTAATTTAGTTTTGTCATCCTTTTACTCGAAAACTATTGGATGTATCGACTTCCCGTAAGAACCATGATAAAGAGCAGTAAATTCTACATATGTTCATTACCAAAATATAATCGTTTGGGAGCATATTTTGTAGGAAAAGGCGGAGGAACGGAGTGTGTTTTTTATCTCTCGCTTGCAGTAAAAGTCGAAAGCGCTCGGAGTAATCTCACTTTGTCAGCCAATTACTAAAAAAAAATTGGACGTATCGTTTCTTGTAAGAACCATGATAAAGAGCAGTTAATTCTATGTATGTACAGGACATAACAATGTAATATCTCTGATAAAAGTTGTTACATAGTCGGGTATATAATGTTTGCTGTGCGCGCATGAAAAAAGTGATGCACGGCCATGAGTACCCAGTCTTTTTATTATTTTTGCGATTTACTCGGAAACTATAAGGGACATCGAAAATCTGTTTGGGCCGTGAGAAAGCTCATGAAATTCTACACAATATTATGAAATAAAAATATAAGATGTGCGAGAAAACTTTTGCAGGAATTCTCCCTGTTAAAAAATAAATAAAATAAATATTTTTTTTTTTATGGCTTTCAGTTTTTGGCTATTTTCTCGAAAACTACCAAACATATCACAACATGACAAAGCTCACTAGAAAGATGATGAAATTCTCTATCAAATCTTCTATAGTCGGCCTTGCGCCCGTATGCGCCTGTGGTGTGGCCCTCACCTGTTTACAATGGTGCCACGTTTCCCCAACTTGCGATGTGAAACGGAAGCTATTTATGTACAAGGCATCACAAATTCGATAAATTCAGATGAATAAAACTTACACTTGTGTATTTTGATGGATGAATCAACAGTAATCTTATTATGCATAAAATATTTATACAGTATCACAGAAACATGGCATACATATTGTACAGTGTTGCTAAAAGAAATAGCAGTCACTTTTAATGTTTTTTAGCGTAGTTTTAGGGTGGTTAATAATATTACAGTTATGGATATAATAGAATGAGCCTGAAAAAAGAAGAAATATGCCAATATCCAAAGTAAAAGAAATAATTCATATAATTCTTGTGAGTGGCAGCACTGACAGATAGCTTCCCTACAGAGAGAGAGAGAGAGAGAGAGAGAGAGAGAGAGAGAGGCAGGAGAGGGGCATGCATTGAATGCATTGTCGGCATCACTAAATATAACAAAACCAAATTAACAAATGAAAGTACAATTATAAATAACTTATAAAAGAATCAAAAGTACTCAGGGTGGCTCACATTTCCCGCCAGGAGAGAGAGAAAGAGAGAGAGAGAGAGAGAGAGGTCTGTCACTGCCTTCTTTGTATTCATTTGTTCCTTTGTACATACTGCACACACTGATATACATTGTTCCTATTGATGCACATATATCTATACACGTAATTTCTCTCTCTCTCTCTCTCTCTCTTCTAATACTGACCACGTGGTAGGTGTATCCAGCCCCCCCTTCCCCTTCCCTCCCTTCTTAATCCCTCCTGGGTGTCTCAGGTCAAATCCCTCTTCACACTTCCCCTCCCCCTTGGACCACCACCCCAACAAACCCACATCCACACTCCCACCCACACCTACACCCACACCCCACTACGTCGGGGTGTATGAATCAGTAACGTAACAAACCTCTCAGCAGACAGTAACTTTGACACTCCATCTACTACTAAATATAACAAAACCAAATTAACAGATGAAAGCACAATTATAAATAACTTATAAAAGAATCAAAAGTACTCAGGGTGGCTCACATTTGCCGCCAGGAGAGAGAGAGAGAGAGAGAGAGAGAGATAACGGTATAGAAAACGTGGCAACACTGTACACAGGTGCGGGCCACACCACAGCCGCAAACGTGCGCGAGTCCTACTATAATAACATTTTCCTGTATGATGGAAATCATTCGAATGGTGATGCTGGGAAGTGAAATTGACATTGCAAAATGTTTATTCGTGGCTGCCTAATGTAGTTTTAATCATGTTTCCCTGATTGTGTGTGTGTGTGTGTGTGTGTGTGTGCTTATCAGCTAGAACAAACATCGACGAATAAGATTATATAGATTTCATGGCAGTATATTAAGGTTTGGGTGGCGAAAATAAGGAGAGAATACATGTTTTCAGTGGCACGCCGGTGGGCTGGGCGGGCGGCGAAATTTTTTTTCCTGCCCAGTTCCGTCACTTTGCACATATGGCAACGTTGCCCTGTGTTTAGTTTGGCAACGCCGCGCAGCAGTGAGCCATAGGTCATATAGTTTTCGCTGCCTTAGCTTAAATAAATATAAAAAGGGGCCATACCACTGTCTTTACTTCGTCACTCGTCTGCTGAGAGAGAGAGAGAGAGAGAGAGAGAGAGAGAGAGAGAGCTTGAAACAGTATAAAATAATAACATGCAGGGTCATCAATAAAAAGTGAGTATGCAAGGAAGATACTCTCTACACTTTGCTAAAATTAGTTATATGTTGATTTAATGAAAATGCGGTGCGTCTTAGGGGTGGTACATGACTGTTCGTTGAGAACACTTATCAGTAACATATGTTGTAGGCCTATACTACTTTACCTGTCATTTCTTGTCATTGCTCCCAGACGAACGATTCAATCAGCTGTGTTTACAGGAGAGAGAGAGAGGTTAATGACCCATAATATTTTATCACCTAAAATGCTTTTCATGATTATTCTTAAGGGTTAACCTTGTAGTTAAGCGGATAAGTCAAATGATTGTTCACTTTTTCAGGAAAGCACCAAATTTGGTACACATGTAGTATAGACCCATACAATTGATTTTTGAAGTGGAGCCCAAAAATCTGGGCCCCCTAGTGGCTGCCATTTTGGATTCCAATATGGCCGCCTAGCTAAACATATTATGAGCAATATCTCCCTTAATATGGCAGATACAGTCTTACTTTTAGGGTCTAGCTCCATGTTTTAAAGGGCAGCGGATCCAATGAAATCATTTATAAATGCATTTGAGTCCGCCATCTTGGATTTCAAGATGGCCGCCACTCGTTAATACTGTTTTGTTCATATCTCTCATATTATAACTGATACAAAAAAACTTTCAAGGTCTACCCCCATGTTTTAATGGGCTATGAATTCAATGAAGCCATTTTCAAATGAATTTGAGTCAGCCATTTTGGATTTCAAGATGGCCACCATTCATTCGATCAGCTTTCCTTTTATACTGCTCAATATAGATGACATTTATGGAAAATATGACAGATGAAAACACATTTCCAATGTCTTACCATGTTTTAGTCTTGAAAACACTGACCATCGCACCCGCACAAAGAGGTACATGGCAGATTAGCTTTGTAGCATTTACAGTTGCCTTTGCATGATGATTTGCAATGACAGCTGATAAGTTCTGTGCATGCAGTTTGCACGACCGGAAGTTTCATCCAGTTAGGGATCCAGCAGCTATCTCCCTTCCGTTTCCACCCAAATGATGCTGGTGACGGCAGTTCCTGTTGGCGTACTAATGACTGGCCCCACACATGACCAGCCTGATAAACTGCACGTTTTGCGTGCTCCTCCAAAGCATCTGCAGTCGGAGGGATGTTTTCAATTTCTCTGGACTTCTAGGCAAACAGGTACTTCCGCACTTTGTTCACGGATCCTGAGTCATTTGTTCTGTCATACAAGACGACAACGAAACGCTCTAACTTGTGAAACTCTGTGGTGATGGAGTCAGGGTTTATCGACAATGAATGGAAACATGGAGTGATGTCTGGTAAAACTTCCCATGTCTTCCAAGCTGAAAGTTTGCCCTTATTTGCAAAATAGGAAGTCGTATCACAACCTGTGAAGGCGTGAAAGAACGCTAAAGCTTCTGATTTCCTCTTGCCTAGCCCAGTTGCGATTTTGTGAATAGGTATATACCGGAATTTGTTGCCAGTGCCGAATGCTATCCACACTTCCTCCGCTTGGATGGAAAAGAAATGAGCTATAGCCAAGACAACTACGTCGGTATCAACAGTTCTAATCAAGATTTTGCAGGCTCCCTTTCTTGCTGCATCCAGTGCGTGTCAGATCACCCGGGTGTCCGCCTCTTCGTGGTTGCATGGACTCAGAATATTCACATCAGCATTAGGATCTGAGGACAAAACTGATGTTCCACTGGTAACATATATCTCTCTTCCTGTGATGGGTGCGTTCACAGCTACATCAGACAAGTACTGGAAGAGCTCCCCTTTGTTCTGGTCGTTTCGCAAGAAACTTTTCCAGTTCCCAGGAACCTTTGTTTTTGGTGTTACCCTCCTGTGTGTTCCAGATCCCCTATCCTCCCGAACTTGAGACTTTAGGCTATCATCTCGGTATGTGACCCACACTACATCCACACGGCTAGTAGATTCCAGTTGTCCCTCCAGATAGGGAAGGAAAATGTCCTGTCTGTACTCTTGGAAGGTTTTCCCTGGGATTCCCTGGAGAAAGTTCATAACAGCTCCTCCATCAAAAACTTTGGCATCTACAGTCGGGGCGGTCTTCTGAGCAGGGGATACAGCCTCTAAACAGTCTAGAAGATCAGCTTTATCTTCTTGCCTCATCTTCCCATTCTTACTGAGTGATGGTGGCTGGGGCTGATTTTCGTGACTGAAGAAGGTGTCAAGGTTGCCATCTCTGCGTTGACTAGCAATATACAGTCTAGAAAATAAACTGCAGTCACTTTTCAGTTCAGTAGTTTTCTGTTTCTCTGCTGATTTTACACTGTGCTTTGGATTGCTGAAGAGAGGAATGTTGTTGCGATGTATTGTGGCATCAACCGACTGATTTCTTTTTGACAAACGCTCCTCCACATATGCTTCATATTGTGTGACCCCTAAAGTCCTCACTCCAGCTACAGACTTGGTAACATCGGCAGGCATAATGTCCTTGGCATCCAAAGTCAGTAACTCCTTGCTGTCATCTGTGAATGGATTACCCATATCTTCTATGACGTCAACAAGGGAACATTGTATATCTCTATATGAAATTTTCATATTATCAGTTCTGATTTCAAAGATATTACAAAAATGCTATCGGGATGGTGGCCATCTTGAAATCCAAGATGGCGGACGCAAACACAATTATAAATGGCTTCATTAAATTTGCAGACCCTTAAAACATGGGGGTAGATCCTAAAAGTGAGACTGTATCTGCCATATTAATGGAGATATTGCACATAACAGATTTAACTAGGCGGCCATATTGGAATTCAATATGGCGGCCACCAGGGGGCCCCGAATTTTGGGCTCCACCTCAAAAATGAATTGTATGGGTCTATACTTTAATTGCACCAAATTTGGTGCTTTCCTGAAAAAGTGAACGATGGACCCTATTTTTCGGTCTTATCCGCCTAACTATTGGTAATTTCTGCTGCAAGCTGGGAAATATTGGTATCAATGATGCCTGAATATCATTGTTTCATTAGACATTTTCTTAGGTATATATGTCAGGTTAGATTTCAGATTATTTTCTTGTTTTTCTTAGGTATATTAGTAAAATCATTTGTCAGGTTAGATTTCAGATTATTTTCTTGTTTTTCTTAGGTATATTAGTAAAATCATATGTCAGGTTACATTTCAGATTATTTTCATGTTCTCATGTCCTTTATTTCATGTTAAAGTATGCTTGAAGGGTTTTTGTATTTGATGAAATGCAAAGCTTTATTTGTTACGGTATAATCTTTATTAAATATTAAACACCACCAGGCACCATATGCTATTTCCCATGTGCTGATGACAGGCATTGGGTCAGACATGAGACATTATAGACCACTGTGTGAAAAATAAGTAAATCAAGAGAAACAAGGAATTAAAATAATAAACTCACTTAATATATTCTATTTGGTAATAACATTGGGCTGAGAACACATTTGCTGATCTTCAGTGAGGGACTGAATGTAAAATAATGATTGGAAAATAAGCAATTACAGTATTGTTGTCATATTAAGGGGGTACTTTGTTGTTCGTGAATAATCTCAGACAGTCTGTGCAACTGACCCAGTGATGCGCCATTGCCGATTGTAAACACAGCTGATTGAATCGTACGTCTGGGAGCAATGACAAGAAATGACAGGGAAAGTAGTATAGGCCTACAACATATGTTACTGATAAGTGTTCTCAACGAGCAGTCATGTACCACCCCTAAGACGTACCGCATTTTCATTAAATCAACATATAACTAATTTTAGCAAAGTGTAGAGAGTATCTTCTCTCTCTCTCTCTCTCTCTCTCTCTCTCTCTCAGCAGACGAGTGACGAAGTAAAGACAGTGGTATGGCCCCTTTTTATATTTATTTAAGCTAAGGCAGCGAAAACTATATGACCTCTATGTCTCTATTATTCTTTCAATCCATGTAAAATATAGATAGTCAGGTATTATATTTATAGTCAAGCATAAAAAAAGTAAATAATTGTGATGAATACTAAACCTGGCATCCGATATGGCTCACTGCTGCGCGGCGTTGCCAAACTAAACACAGGGCAACGTTGCCATATGTGCAAAGTGACGGAACTGGGCAGGAAAAAAAATTTCGCGGGCGGTTGGCCAGTCGAGTAAAATTGTGTGCCGGGAAACTTATTGAAACTTATGCGTGCACGAGAAGGTTAACACCCTTATTCTTATCCCTATATTGGTCAAAATCTTATTTACTCCTCCACAAGTTATTTTTGCCTTTGCAATTGTTCTTTTTATTTCCTTTTCACAATCTTCATCCTCGAATATAGACTCCCTAAGTATTTATAACTTACTGCTTTTCATATTTGTTTCCCTTGGACATTCACTATTACTCTCTTACTCTCTCTTCATTATTCTCATGACCTCAGTCCTCTTAGCATTTATCTTTAAACCTCTTTTCTCACATGACCCTTGCAGCTCGGCTACCAATAGCTACAACTTTTCCTCTGAAGTGAGAGGGAAATGACATGAGTGTTAGATGGAAACGAGAAAATGTCTTTGGTGAAAATTAAGGGGATGAGGGAAAGAAATACATAATGACTACTGGAGAGTTTGGAAAGGAAAAATGACAATTTGCAGAAATGAAAAGGAAGAGGAAATGGCTAGAAAAATCAATAGTATATTTGAACAATGAAAACGAATGAGAAAAGAAATGAACCAAGGGGGATTAAAAATGAATCAATGAGAGAATGCAAAAGGAAATTCCAAATACAGCCATCCATAGAACGAATAGAAACACAAATTTACTCATTCGAGAATAAGAAGTTCATCACGTCAAAAAAAAAAAAAAAATGACAACAGTACACGAAGAAAGAACTGAAGTAAAATATATTTTAAAAATACTTTAAGAAACATCATTATAAATGCAATTAAAGTTGAGGCAATAGAGTATAAAATCAAAGAGATAAAATAGCGGTGGTTCAATCGGTAGAGAGGTGGCCTACGGTCCCACCGGACCCAGGTTCATTTCCCGGCTGGGGCAGGGGACAGTTAAAGGATTTGAATTTCATAAAACTTAACTTTACTGATCTTCCAGAAGACCATCTGATATGTTGATAAAATACCCCCGCTAATATCAGTACACCAGTCCTGTATAAGACAGCCCTAGCATATATTCAATATGGATGGTGGGTCTTAGCACCGAAGTGGTGGCATGTAGAGGTGTATGGTATGTAAAGGACTACTGGGCCTTGGAAGCAGGCTGTGAAGCGTATGCCCAGAGTTGGACACATAAAAAAAAAGTAAAAAATATAAGCAAACACGAGCAAAATGGAGAGAAGCGCATGAAGAATATGGAAGAGTATCAGTGAGTGGGGTAGACTGCTTTGTGTGTGTGTGTGTGTGTGTGTGTGTGTATGAGAGAGAGAGAGAGAGAGAGAGAGATCCCAATACTTCTCTCTACCTATCCTTTCTTCCTTTCATTCTTCCTTCCATCATTTTTCTTCTTTTTTGAAAGTAAATCTTCATCTTTTTTTTTCCGTTTTGTTAAATCAGTTCCCCCCCCCACACACACACACACAATGTAAATATCCCATGCGACACAATGAAAAGTACTCTTTAAATTTAAAACTTTATGGCCAGTCATATTATACCTCTATTCAAAATCTTACAAAAAGTGTTGTGTCCCTGAACATGAAAACTGTACTGTAGTCTCATATGACACGTCTACAACGATGGAAAATAATATAAATTCCTGTATAAAACAGAAATTATGTACTCCCCGTGTGTCCGGGTAAAATACTGTAATTACGTTGCAGCAGCTACTCTGAGCCATACAATTTTAATATTACTTTAAAAACACCTGTGGTCAGTGGGGCCACCCATCATTCACCTAATCATTGTAGTGGTACTCTTCTCCAGGGTGACTATACACTGAGTCACAAGCCAAATGTTTTCCTGTAAGCCAGGAAATAATTTAACCCACCCTGTGCCAGTGCCGTTTTAAAACGGTCTGACATAATTGTGCGCTCAGTGCCAGTGCCGTTTTAAAACGGTCTGACATAATTGTGCGCTCAGTGCCAGTGCCGTTTTAAAACGGTCTGACATAATTGTGCGCTCAGTGCCAGTGCTGTTTTAAAATGGCCTCAATTTCAAAAATTCATTGTGACCGCAATTTTCAAGCTAGGCATGCAGAAATTGATGTCTCTATCTGCCCTCAGGTGGCCTGACCCATACACCCACGGCCTCCCGCCTCATGCTCGCTCTGCCTCACTCTACTTGTGTCAGTCATACAGTGCTAAGATGTCTCGCTACAGTCTCTCAGACGAAGAGATTCAGGACCTCCTGAGGGTTCCCTACACTGGGGAAAGTGATCTGGAGGATGATGACACACAGGATAAGGACTACATCCAGCCTGAAGAGGAAAGTAGTAGTGATGACGAAATTCCCTCACCTAGAAAATCCAAGTATGTGGGCTACTCTAGGGCAACACGTCGTAGGAGGCCACCTGCACGTCATCGCCTTTCACATCACAACGATGAGGAGGAAAAGGAGGAGGAAGGTAGTCCTGCAGTTGAGGGGTGGTTGGGGAGGCAAAGAATTTCACCACGTGGAGAGGAAAGTGTGAGGAGGAAGCGTGGAAGATTTGGGAAAGTTCCATTGTTGGGGGAGAGTGACTCATCTCGCCCACGCTCTCCCTTGCCTCCCCGTGACCCAGCTCAGCCCAGCACCTCAGGACAAAGTCTTCCCGCCTTCCCCACACCCAGCACCTCATGTGAAACTCTTCCCCCATTCCCCACACTTCCCCATGCTTCCCCACTGCCCGAGGAACATGGAGGTGATGATGATGATGATGAGGAAACGACGTGGGAGTGGGAGGACGGGAGTGACTTTGTCCCCCACATTCACCCACGAAAATGAGGCCGGGTGTAGTGCCCCTGAACTTCACCATACCTCCAGTAGGCTTGACTTTTTCCAGAACTAATTTCCTGTGGAGTTTGTTTTGAAGATTGTGGCCCTGACCAACGCCTTTGCTGTATTTGAACGTTGGGGAACAACACAGACATGACACAGCCGATTGATTGAACCTGACGTGACCCTGGGTGAAATGTATGTGTTCCTAGCACTTGTGCTTTTGATGAGGATATTGAAAAATAATAATCTTTCCTCGTATTGGACTGTGGATCCAGTAATGGTGACACCATTTTTTGGTAAGGTGATGGGAAAGAATCGTTTTCAGTACATCCTGAGCCGCCTTCATTTTTTTGACACCCTTGACCCTGCTAACGCAAACAACATGGACAGGATGAGGAGGATACGTCTGGTTATTGATCACCGAGAGAAATTTCGTACCTCCTTATCTCCATACCGAGACCTCATCATAGACGAGAGTCTAGTGCTATGGAGAGGTAATATTGTTTTTTGTTAGTATATCCCCAGCAAAAGACACAGGTTTGGCTTCAAAATCTTCGTGATGTGTGACTGCAAGACTGGGCATGTGCAGGACATAGTCCTGTATACAGGTGTTCAGATGGACATCACAGAAGATAGAAGTTTGGGACTCTCAGGGGCTGTGGTAAAAACGATGATCGAGGAATACCTTCATCGTGGGCATGTCTTATAACTCGATAATTGGTACACAAGCCCCCTTCTCACCAGGTACCTTCACCTGCACGAAACTGGTCTGTGCGGCACTGTAAAGAAGAACCGTCAGCATATGGTGAAAATGTGGAAGAAGCTTCAGAATAATGAGGCTGTTTTTTACAAAGCACAAAATATCCTCGAAACAGCATGGCACCACAACCGCGAAGTATTCCTCCTCTCGTCTGTACATCAGCCCCTTGTACACCGCACAGACAGTATAGATTACAGGGCAGAAGGGCAGCGCCATGTCTGGAAACCAGAACCTGTCTTGGCGTACAGCATGAATATGCGACAGGTGGATCAATTAAACGCCATGATTTCCAGCGTTGATTGTGCCAGGCCCACGACGAAGTGGTATAAAAAATTATTCTTCCATCTCCTCATCATCACCGTCCTCAATGCTCACTATCTCCACACACAGACTACTGGCATCCGAGAGACATTCGAGGGCTATATTCGTGAGCTGATGCAGGAGATAGTGAGGGAATATGGGGAAGTTAAAAGTGCTGCTCGCCACTGCCACACCGCCACCACACCTCTCCGCCTCACCTCTAGGCACTTCCCCAAAATAGTCCCTCCAAGTGCAACACGTCAGAATCCCCAGCGGTGTCATGTGCGTGCAAACAGCACTGTAAGGCCCTGTACTCAGAGGAAGGACTCAAGGTATACATGTGCCGAGTGTGATGTAGGACTGTGCATATATCCATGCCTTGAGGAGTACCACACTCTCACTAACTATTGAGAATCAATAGTGTGGTAATGACGAGCGATAAAAAGACGCTCAAAAAGTGTTGTGAATACAAAAAAAGACACTCAGGAAGTGTTATTATAAGTACTGCATACAGTGATGACATGTAAATATTTTCTCATAAGTGTAAGGACTGAACGTTGTGGAGTAATGTTTTACGTATGTTGTCGTAAGTGTTAGACGATATATTCACAGTGAGAGGATCAAAAATACTCTGGTAATGTCTGTGTATACTGAAGGCATGTTGTAAATAATTTACTGTAAGTGAAAGGGCTGTACATTGTGAAGTCAAGTTATGCGTATTTTCTCGTAACTGCAAGACAGTGCATTCACAATTCACAGTGATATGTATAGTGTTGCATGAGTAAGTGATTTTTTTCCCCAAAAAACACAGTTTCTTTATGAATTTTTTTTTTTGTTTTTTTTTGTGAGTGAGAAGTGAACAGAAAAGTGTTAAGACCATTCCTATACCTTCCCTGAGTCATGCTGGTGAGAATATCTGAGTTTACCTTGCATAGAAAACGGGTTTTCTCTCACCGCCGCTGGGGATTCCCCGCCCGCTAACACCTGCGGGAGGCCGGAGGGCCTATGAAAAACGCACTTCAAGCCTCCGGTGAGTTTTTTTTATGGTCATATTCGTTTTTTTCACATCAAAATCTATCATTTTAGCCCCCCCCCCAAAAAAAAAATATTTGCCGGCATGGGGGTGACACTTAGGGCTTGGAGTGGCTGGCACGTGCTGGGTAAATAAGATGTGTGGTAACCTTACAACCAACTCATGCGTGTTCCCTACGCGTAAACAAGTGGGATGTCAGAGAGTTAGTGTCCCTCCTCGGAAAACTATAAAGACAAGTAAAATGCCTCGGACCAGAACTGACCCACTATGTGATGACCAAGGACCGGACAAAGGACATGGTGAGGATTTCAATGTGGAATGTGAGGGGTGCGAATGATGAGGTGAAAGAGGAAGAAAGATTGTCCAAGTGCTTGAAGATGCAAAAGTGGACATATGTGGATTGACTGAGACCAAATGGTTAGGTGAGAGAGTGTGAGAGAGTGGGAGTATGGATGGGGTACAAGTGCAGGAGTTGGTGAGAATGAGGGGGCAAAGGAAGGTGTATGTATTTTTGTGTGCAAGAGGTGGAAGGAGAATGTAAGAAAGTATGGACCACTTGGCCCACAGATTGTGTAGGTAGGATTGAAAGTAGGAACACAAGCATGGGCAATTGTGTGTGCATATGCACCAGCAGAAGATCATGCAAGCAGAGTGAAAGAAGAGTTCTGGGCAAAATTGTGGAAACATACATTGAGAGTTTGAAAGGAGTGAGACTGTTTTTGATCAGAGATAAAAATGGAATAGTAGGGAATGTGAAGGTTGATGGAGTAGTTGGTGAGTGGGGTTTGCCTGCAAAAATGGAAGAGAATGGTAGTGCTCTAGTGGACA
This sequence comes from Coenobita brevimanus, assembly GCF_032717465.1. NCBI lineage: Eukaryota > Metazoa > Arthropoda > Malacostraca > Decapoda > Coenobitidae > Coenobita > Coenobita brevimanus. The sequence continues at coordinate 21,651,508 of NC_136970.1, read as the reverse complement.
TTTGTGCAGGGAGAGGGTTGGTGATAGCCGATACCCTCTTTAGGCACAATATGATCCACAGGAATACGTTGCCAATGATGAGAGGGGTGGGTGGTGAACTGTATGAATAGAAGACAATGGCTGATTATTTATTTGTGGATGAGAAAATTAAATTATATGTGCTGGATGCGAGGGCATACAAAAATTGGAAAAGTGGTCTCTGACCTCCACTTGGTGGTGTTGAAAGTCAAGGTACAAATGCGATGGATAAATAGGAGAGAAGGGAAGGAGATAAAAATCTAGACAAAGAGGGTAGATGAATTGCAAGAGGATGGAACAAAGGCAGAATATAAGAGAGAAAAGGAGGAGCGTTTGAGTAAATATGATTTGGAACAGACTGGGGAGACGGAGAGTGTGTGCAAGGTATTCACAGAAGAAATCTGTCCAGCATGTGAGATGCTGTGTGGGATGAAGAGAAGACAAAATGGGGTGCAAGGAACAGCATGGTGAAAATGAAGAGGTGTGACAAGCTGTGGCACAAAAGAAGAAGCATATAATGAGTGGATGGGAAGCAGAGGCATGGACGAAGTTGAGAGAAGGAATAGAGAGCTCTATGTACAGAAGAAGAGAGAGATAAAGAGCTTAGAAAGAGAGAGTAAGAACAGAGTGGATGAGGAGTTTGGAGGGAATTTCAGTGCAAAGTGGAGGGTCTGTAAGAAAATGTTCTGGAAGAAGGTAAAGTAAGTTAGACAGGGTGATAAAGGAGGTAGCAGGGGAGTGAAGGATAAAAATTATAGATTGCTAATGGAGAAGGAAGAAAAAGTGAGCAGATGGAGAGAACACTTTAAGAAATTATTATCAAACAAAGAGAATGAATGTAAAGCGAGTATAAGTGGCTGAGAAATAGCTGGGAGAAGGAGGGAGATAGGATGAGATCAGTAGGAGGGAATTAGTGGAAGGAATGAAGAAAGTCAAAATAAGGAAAGCTTCAGGAACTGATGAAGTGTGTGGTGAAATACTGAAGCACGAGGGAGAGATAGTAGAATGGACGTGGAAGATGTGCAGATTGGCATGGGGGGAAGTAGAGTTCCAGAGACTTGAAAGTCAGTTACAGTTATTCGCTTGTACAAAGGGGAAGAAGTGTGAGGTAATCGTAGGAACATTTATCATCTTAGTGTAATAGGAAAAAAGTATGGTAGGATATTTATTGACAGAGTTAGGAACATAACAGAGGAACTGGTTGGAGAAAAACAGGGTGGTTTAAGGAAGGGAAGTGGTTGTACAGAGCAGGTGTTCATCCTAAGGTGTATAATGGAAAAATTTCTAGAGAAGGATAACGAGTTGTACGTGGCCTTCATATATTTGGAGAAAGCATATGACAGAGTGGATGGACAAGAAATATGGAAAATATTAAGAAAATCTGCAATAAATGACAATATGGGAAGCTGTTGCATGCTGTGGAGATTATTTATCAGGGCTCTAGGGCTGCAGTGCATGTGGATGTTGAGCTGACTGGATTCTTCTATCTGAATGTTGGACTGAAAGAGGATTGTGCCATGTCCCTATGGTTGTCCAATCTGTATATGAATGGGGTTATAAAAGAGAAACAATGTAGGGAAGTTGACGTTGGAGCTACCCCAATGAGAGAGGGCAGCATTTGGAATTTTCCTGTACTGTTGTTTGCAGATGATACTGAATTGTTAAGTGAAGACGAAATGGAACTACAAGGCTTGGTGAATGAGTTTGCGAGAGTGTGTTATAACGGAATCCAAAGGTGAATGTAGGGAAGAGTAATGTTGTGGTCTTCGAGGAAAATGAAGTCAGTGAATGTACAGTGAGGATTAATGGTTAGGAAATGGAAAACGTGAGTACATTTAAGTACTTGGATAATGTGATGAGTAAGGATGGAAGTTTAGAGGAAGAAACGCTTGAAAGGATAAAGCAGGGAGGTAAGGTTGCTGGTTCTTTGAAAGCAGTGATAAGAAATAGAGAAGTAAGCAAAAAAGTCGATGCATGATAGTACTGTGATAACAACTCTAATGTAGGAAAGCGAAGTTTGGACTTGTTGGAAGGACACAAGTGAAGAGTGAGAACAGTGGAACTGAGTGATCTGAAAGGAGCATGTAGAGTTACATGGAGAGACAAACTGACAAATGAGGAAGCGAAGGAGCGTTGTGGTGTGGATGCAGAAGTGATAGAAAGTGTCAGGAGAAATACCATGGGGTGGTTTGGTCATGTGGGAAGGATGGAAAGTGAGAGACCAACAAGAAGAACATGTGTTAGTTGGGTGGAGGGACAGGGAGAGGAAGGAGGAGACCTAGAATGAGACGAAGGAATGGAGCAGAGAAGTATATGAGAGAGGTTTGTGTGAGTTGGGGGGTGGACAGAGTAATGGTATGGGACAGGGCGACAAGGAGGCGGTTTGTCTGTGGCCGCCACTTACGGGATTAGGCCGTCTAGCTATGGATAGATAGACACCTGTTGAAATGAAAAAGAAAGCCTATATCGAAGTAAATTTTTAAAGCAGTTAAAAGATAATAATCTTAAACACTAACAGGTATACAAAACAGCTATGTTCGCATGCTAGTAGGTATACTATAGTCGCGGCGCACAACACTGAGGTTGTCATTATTGTACCCTGGCAACCTACCGCTCAAAAGTGCGTCCGATTTGGTATCATATTATATACGGATCATAATATTATGCACGAACATATTATACACGAATATTATTATACACGAACATGTTATACCTGAATCATATGCGTCTCATATTATACACGAAACCAGACGCACTTTTGAATGGTAGGTTGGCAGGGCACGATAATAACCTCAGAGTAGCACGCCACGACTATAGAGTTACAAAGAAGATAGCTACTGAAACTCACAAAAATCCTGATGGTAGGGATATCTAAAAAAAAAAAAAAAAAAAAAAAAAAAAAACGAAAAAAAGGCAAATTTGGCAACTTAGCGTAGCCAGTTGACTGTAGTTACAAAAACAGAAACAAAAACAGCAATGCATTTTTCCACAAACCAAACAAAATTTTTCCACTGACAAACATAATCAGTCAAAACATTCAGCATAATTTAATTGCGCATAATAAAATTATTTTTAAAAATCAGATTTAAAAAAGTCAATGTCACTCAGCTCCTGTCCACCGGAGTGGCGTAACACAACCAGCCAGGAGCCATTCTCCTGCATTTCTGCCCGAAACATTAATTCTGAACTGAGTTTCCTTGAAGTTACTCTCCAGGGGAAACACCAAAACATACAAAGTCCACGAAAATCTATCTATCTATTGCCAGAAGCAATGTTCCTGTAAGGGATGTCACAAACAAATCGCCTCCACGTCGCCTTGTGCCCCGCCAGTTCACTGCCCTGCTCCCAGCTCACACCCCCCTTTTTCATATACCTCTCAACTCCATTCTTCCATTGCACCCTCGGCCTCCCTCTCCCTGTCTCTCCTTTCATCTCACATTCACTTTCCTCGTTGTGTCTCGTTCTCCATCCTCTCCATATGGCCAAACCCCCTCAGTGTATTTCTCCTAACGCCTTTTATTATATCCACATCCACGCCACAAAGCTTCTTCACTTCTTCATTTGTCAGTCTGTCTCTCCATGTAACTCCATATGCTCCTCTCAAATAACTCATTTCCCTCACTCTTGACTTGTGTCCTTCCAACAAGATCCATGTTTCACTTCCACATATTAGAGTTCGTATCACAATACCGTCATGCAGTGACTTTTTTACCTCCATGCTCACTTCCCTATTTCTTAGTATTTTCAAAGAACCAGCAACCTTTCTTCCTCGTTGTTCTTTTTCAGGCACTTCACCCTCCAAATTTCCATCCTTACTCATTACACTGCCCAAGTATTAAAATACACCCTCATTTTCATTTTCCTCATCATCCAACCTCACTTTACATTCAGTGACTTCATTTCTGTCAATGAAAGTAACTTTACTCTTCCCTACATTCACCTTTACAGTAGATGGCATTTCTTACACACTCTCCCAAACTCATTCACCAAGCCTTAGAGTTCCTCTTCGGCTTCACCTAACAATATACGAATTATAACGATTAAAAAATAATATTGAAATAATATTAATAATAGTAATGGTAATAATAAAAATAAGTCTGATGATGATGATGATGATGATGACAATAATACTAATACTAATAATACAAATACAAATAATACAAATGTGGGCGATTGTGTGCGTGTATGCGCCAACGCAAGATCGTGCAAGCAGAGTGAGAGAAGAGTTCTGGACAAATGTGAAAGTGTGCATGGAAAAGTTTGGAAGGAATGAGAGAGTGTTTCTGATTTGTGATATGAATGGTAAAGTAGGGAATGTGAAGGTGGATGGAATAGTTGGTGAGTGGGGTGTGCCTCCTGAGATAGATGAGAATGGCAGTACGCTGGTGGACGTTTGTGCCGGGAGGGGGTAGGTGATAGCCAATACCCTCTTCAGGCACAATATGATCCACAGATATACATGGCAAGTGATGAGAAGGGTGGGTGGTGAACTGAATGAAAAGAAGGCAATGTTTGATTATGAGTGGGTGGATGAAAGGATACGAAGATGTGTAATGGATGCAAGAGCTTATAGAGGTTGGAGGAATGGACTTTCTGACCACTGCTTGGTGGTAGCCAGAATCGAGATCCAAGTAAGATGGAGAAATAGAAGAAGGGAAGGACAGGAGGAAGGAGTAGCTGCAAGGAGAGTGGAAAGGTTACAAGAGGATGAGAAAAAGGCAGAATATAAGAGAGAAGTGGAGGAACAATTGGGTAAATATGAACTGGAGCAGATGGCGGACGTGGAAGGTGTGTGCAAGATATTCAAAGAAGAAGTATGTACAGCATGTGATGTGGTGTGTGGGGTGAAGAGAAGGCAGAAGGGGGTGCAAGGAATAGCATGGTGGAATGAAGAGGTGGGACAGGCTGTGGCACAAAAGAAGAAAACATACAATGAATGGGTAAGAAATAGGGGCGTGGAAGAAGTTGAGAGGCGGAAGAGAGAGTTATATGTAGAAAGGAAGAGAGAGGTGAAAAGATTAGTAAGAGAGAGTAAGAAGAGAGTGGATGAGGAATTTGGAAGGAATTTGAGTGTAAAGTGGAGGGACTGTAAGAAAATGTTCTGGAAAGAGGTGAAGAGAGTAAGACAGGATGACAGTGAAGTTAGTAGGGAAGTGAAAGATAAAAATGGTAGATTACTAGTGGAGAAGGGAGAAAAAGTGAGCAGATGGAGAGAATACTTTAACCCCTATCCGGCGGCTGACGTGTATGCACGACAGGATTCAGGGCATGGAGGGCCGCAGGTTGACTTGATATACTGCACTCACCTTCCCGCCACTGTTTAAGTGCAGGCCCATTTTCTGTGATACGTACGGGGCAGGTAGGGCCCCCAGGTACCCTGCGGTTGCGCTGTTCAGTTTGTACTCGGCAGTGGTAGTGAGAGGAGCCACGTCATCTTCCTTGACATCGTCCGATTCTGTCCCACCGCATGAAGGGCCGATTGCCTCATCAATCCCCGTGAAAGTTCAGCCCTTATTGCCAGGTAAAGGGCTTAGTGATAGCGCCATAGGACGTGCCCTTGACGATACTGTCTCCTCTCGTATAATCAGCACGAGTACGTCCTCCGAGGAGAAAAAAAAGCTACCACGTGGAGAGTGAGTTCTCTCGCCCTCCAACTCCTACTCACTCTCCGACGCCAGAGAGGGCTCTCCGACTTCTCCAGGAGGAAGGGACAGTCTACGTGAGTGATGATTTCGGCGATGAGGAGGTGCAAGATCACCCAGGACATCGGGAAAGTGACGCGGACCTGGCGGTCATCTGCGGAAAAAAACGCCACAGAGCCGTTTCCTCACACTCTCGCCGCCTGCTTGCTCTCTCCCACACCTCAGCTTACCACTTCAAGGGCAGAATCTCCACAACCAGGCCCTTCGGGAGTGGTATGAGTACTGAGCAGGTGTGTGGGGAAGTGTAAATAGTGTACAGCAGTGTAGAAGTTTGTTTATTTTCATAAATGAGTGAAATGTGTGATATTGTAAGTGAATTATAAAAAGTGCTAAGATATAATTCTTTATAAGTTCTACAAGTGCACATAAGTGATTTATAGTAAATGCAGTACAGGAGTTGATACTGTTTATTGGATATTGGTTAGAAAATTATTGGATATACCTTGAGTTTGCCTACCTGTTACCTGAAAGAAAACCACTTGTGAGCGGGCCACAATGAACAATACCTGCTTCTGTATACCTAAATTATTTCACTCAATACTCAAGGGGATTGTGCCAAATATGAGCATCAGTGTATCTGTGATGTGAAGTACAAATAATGTTAGTTGTGTAAAACATTTATATGATTTTCACTATAACCCTGATTAGTACAAAGCAGTCTGATTTACAGTACAAATAATTACCTCATACTCTACGCTAATGTGTGAAAGAGCAACAGCATTTACTTGTCAAAGTGCAATTACCCGTAATCGTGATGTAAAGTGCATTTCTAAGTGTCTTAGTAAAGGAGAAATATGATTATTTACGAAAGAAGTGAGTACAGAAAAACGACGAGATATTTCTTTTCCCACACACCTACGGAGCTTAGTGGCATGGTGATGTGGGCGGTAAATCCTTGGGTGAGCCATATGAACCAGGAGATGACTCATTTTCACGATGGTGAGTATGAGGAGTAGAAAAAACGAGTGGAATATTTCGCATTTCAAGGACGCTCGGGCAGTGTTACAATCACCACTCCGAGCAGTGCTGCCAACGTTAGCCGGCTGGGCCAATGCCATTGCCAGTGGCCTGCTCTCGGAGCCGCGCGCCAAAACGTGAAAAACCACTCGTCTTCAACTCATCCTTACTCATCGGCGGGACCACCTAAAGACCTCGGGATACCTTCACTGGAAAGAGGAAGAGTTGGTGTCTTATGAACTTTCATTGAATTCTCTAGCTATTATAGTTTGGTAGATATAAGGGTTTGAAGTAAGGGTATTTTTTCCAAAATCTCGGAAATCGCCCATAGGGAGGAGTGTGCTGCAGCCGGGAACCCCCCGGCGGCTAAGGGTTAAGGAATTGTTGAACATAGAGAATGGAAGTAATGCGAGTATAAGTGGCTGGGGAATGGCTGGGAGAAGGAGGGAGATGAGAAGACAGGAAGAAATCAGTTGGATAGAAGTTGTGAAGCAATGAAGAAAGTCAAATTGAGGAAAGCCCCAGGAATTGATGGAGTTTGTGGTGAAATGCTGAAGCATGGGGGAGAGATAGTAGTAGAATGGATGTGGAAGATGTGTAGATTGGCCTGCGAGGAAAGTAGAGTCCCGGAGGATTGGAAGTCAGGTATAATTATTCCCTTGTACAAAGGAAAAGGGGAAAAAGAAGTGTGTGGTAATCATAGGAGTATTTGTCTTCTTAATGTAATAGGAAACGTGTATGGTAGGATACTTATTGACAGAGTTAGGGAAATAACAGAGGAATTAGTTGGAGAAGAACAGGGAGGCTTTAGGAAGGGAAGAGGTTGTGTAGATCAGATATTCACTCTCAGATCTTTAGTGGAAAAGTGCCTAGAGAAAGGAAAGAAGTTGTATGCGGCCTTCATGGATTTGGAGAAAGCATATGACAGGGTGGATAGACAAGGATTGTGGAAAGTGTTAAGATTATATGGAGTAGATGGGAAGTTGCTGAATGCTGTGAGGAGTATGTATGATGGTGTTAAGGCTGCAGTGCGTGTGGATGGTGAACTGAGTGAATTTTTCTCTTTGAAGGCTGGGTTGAAACAGGAATGTGTCATGTCTCCATGGTTGTTCAATCTGTACATGCATAGGGTTGTAAAAGAGATACAAGGTAGGACAGTGGATGTTGGAGTGGCCCTAGTGAAAGAGGGTAGTGTTTGGAAACTCCCTGTACTGTTGTTTGCAGATGATACTGTGTTGTTAAGTGAAGACGAAGGGGAGCTGCAAGGCTTGGTGGATGAGTTTGGGAGAGTGTGAAAGAAACGGAATCTAAAGGTGAATGTAGGGAAGAGTAAAATGATGGTCTTTGAGAGAGGGGAAGTCAGTGAATGTACAGTGAGGTTGGATGGTGGGGAAATGGAAAATGTGAGTACGTTTAAGTACTTGGGGAGTGTGATGAGTAAGGATGGAAGTGTCGAGGGTGAAGTGGTTGAAAGGGTACAACAAGGACGAAAGGTTGCTGGTTCCTTGAAAGCAGTGATAAGAAACAGGGAAGTGAGCATGGAAGTGAAAAAGTTACTAGATGACAGTACTGTGATATCAACTCTAACGTATGGAAGTGAGCTTGGACGTTGTTGGAAGGACACAAGTCAAGAGTGACAGCAGTGGAAATGAGTTATTTAAGTGGAGCCTGTGGAGTCACATGGAGAGAGGGGCTGACAAATGAGGAAATAAAGGAGTGCTGTGGTGTGGATGTGGATGTGATAGGAAGCGTTAGGAGGAACACACTGAGGTGGTTAGACCATGTGGAGAGGATGGAAGGTGAGAGACTGATGAGAGTATATGTGAGTGAGGTGGAGAGGTGGAGGGGGGGAGAGGGAGGGGGAGGCCGAGGATGAGATGGAGGGATGGAATGGAGAGGTTTATGAGAGAAGGGTGTGTGAGTTGGAACCAGGGCAGTGAAATGGTGGGGGACAGGGTGACGTGGAGACGATTTGTTTGTGGCCACCCCGGACGGGATTAAGGCGTCGGGTAATAGATAGATAGATAGATAGATAAATGAAAGCCAATTAACATCTCAATTAACTGTCAATAAACAATTTAAGAATCAACTCTATACTCAAAACAAGATACTACGATTTTGCAAGTGAACTACAAGCAGGTGAGACGCTAACCAAGATCATCAAGTTCGCACCATGCAGAAAGAAACTACAATTGTTGAAAATGTTTAATAGTTCTGGTAAGCAAATCGAGGCCCTCTTTCTAGGCACCAAAATGTGAAAAATATTTAATGTAAACAAGTCGGTATCCGTGCCGGGGCACCGCTATGCAGGAAATTTCTGGTATTTACTAATAAACAACTCGTAGGTCGTTACTCGTCTATAAAGTTGTTCTTAAGTAAATCAAACAAGTCTCATAGAGTTAGGTGAAACGTAACTTAACCTTAACTCACCTACAATAACTATTTCTCTTCTATCTCATAGCTAATCCCCCCTTGAATTGGCCAATTCGTAAAGGTTACTTAGCTAGTGAAGAGGGAGTGATCGTTAACCGATGACGATGGGCTGCTTAGTGTAATTGCTTGAGCAAGCAAGCGTCCTTATGGTGTGTATATACAACCGCGCTAGCTTGAGAGTGACTAGGAACAGTGTTAACTCCACAAGGTCTGGGAACAGAGTGTTAACTCCACGAGATCTAGGAGCAGAGTGCGGTGTGTGGTAGGATCTACCTCCCTCATAGAATGGTAGGTTGCCGACTATTAATTAATTACAGTACTAAATACAGTTAGATTACATCATGATATGTACAGGGCAGATCTAACAAATTAATCTTAGGTTTTACTTGAACTAAAGTTAAACCAAATATTCCCTTAAACTATGTAAATATCCTAATTCCACATCTGCTTAACACGAGAATCTTTCCCTACTCGCCAATTCATCTAACACGCAGACGCAGTTAAGGTCAGTGGAAAATACCACATAATTAGTTGTATTTACAATGTATAGTTGTCCACGGGGGTTAAACGCAGTAGCATTTAATTTATCAATAACAAGAATTATTAAAGAGAACGTAATTTCTGGGTTATTAAAACCGCTTGAACAATTAACAACGTTCTCAAGTTTTCCTCTGCCTTTAACCAGGGATAACTATGATAAAAGTGGAGAGCGCAATTGCTCTGGGGGGAAATATTTCCCACAGTTTTGGGGCCAGCGGAATATGATACGCTGTATCATGTAATATGACCTTTAGCCAAGAGTTCCCTCCATAGTTCTCGAGAACCCTGTGCTGTGGCCCTTCTAGGTCGTGCCTCTTGACCCATTTGATCTTCACCATCCTCTGGATCCGGAGTGGCTGCTAACTCAAGGGGTACCAGTTTATCAATAGTTTTTATACTGGTATGTCCCCTGCATTTTATTTTTTTAAGAGTCTCAGCACCCCTTCAGAATCTGGGTGTGTGGAGATCACTTTAGCTAATGGCCACTGGGATCTTGGCTGTTCAGTCTTCACTAAGACCACATCTCCTATGTTAATAACTGATTTGTTGCTGGCAGCCTGAGCTCCATAAAACCTCTCGCATAGGCTCAAAAGATACTCTTCGCTCCAATGTCTATTCCAAGTATCCAACACCCTTTTCAGACGTTGATGTCCCTCCCGCAGATGTTGTCCTAAATCATTATTTTCTATGTTAGGATCATCAATTTCTTCTTGGATATCCACGCAAGGCATCGGATGGAGCTTCCTGCCATATAACATGTGAGCCGGTGTTAAGGCCTCTAGCGAGTCGCCAGTGTCATCTTGATAAGTCAAGGGTGTATTATTAATCCTGGTTTCAATTTCAGTTATTACTGTTCTTAAATCTTCTCTCGTGATCTTAGTTCTATGTAATGTTTTCCTTAGGCAATTCTTGACAATACCAATCATTCTTTTGGTAAATCCATTTTGCCATGGAGCTCTTCGAGTTGTGAACTGCCAAATACAAGTTCGGATTCCCAGCGCCGACTTAACCTTTGGGTCGTTCATTAGGTTCAACAGTAAGGGTGCTGCTCCAACGAAATTAGTTCCATTGTCGCTTATTAACTTGCCAGGACAAGACCTTCTAGCGGCAAATCTGCGAAAGACATTGAGGAATGTCTCTGAGCTTAGGTCTTCCGCTAATTCTAGATGGACTGCCCTTGTGTGGGCACAAGTATATAAACAAATGTAAACTTTATGGGAAGTTTCCTCACCCATAACAGTTATAGCCCCTGTGTAGTCCACTCCTGTTATATGGAAGGGCCGACTTATGCTCACCCTTCCCTTCGGTAGGGCTGGTGGTCCAGGGTAGTTAAAAGGTCGCTGCTCATACCTCCTACAAATGATGCAGTTTTTGAAATATTTTTTACTAACATGTCTACCCTTAGGAATCCAGTACCTTTCCCGAATTTGGGCTAAGGTCTGCGGTACACCTCCATGGAGAGTGGAATCATGGGCTTCTTTTATAATAAGTTGCACAAAGCATCTGCTCTTGGGTAATAAAATGGGGTGTTTGGTCTGGATGGACAAGTCAGCCCTTACCAATCGGCCTCGACATCTTATCAAACCTTTTCCGTCTAAGAACAAGCCTAAATTCTTCATCAGCTTATTCCCTTTTCCTGTGTCTTGACCTAAAAGTTTATATATTTCCCCGTAAGAATTTCTTTGTACTCTTTTCAGCCAGTATTCTAGGGGATCTAATTTCTGAAACCCCACCTTCTTATTCAAAAATTCAACAACCAATTTAGTAGTATTTAGAAGTTGTCTTATTGACGAGAATCGGCTGATGTCAATTACTTCTGGCTCAGGTACTATAGGATCCAAGTTCACTACACTAATCTCAGCAATACTGTACTGTTTCTGTTCAGGCCAATCCGTAGTGAGTAACCATTTAGGACCTTTAAACCACAAGTTATCTTTGATCAGTCTCCTTACGGTCGAACCTCTCGAGAGCAGATCAGCTGGATTTTGTTTGGAGGACACATGCATGAAATTAAATTTGGAAGACAGCTCTTTAATAGTCTTCACTCTATTCCGGACAAAAGGAATTTTACTGTCTTCCTTCCCTATCCAGTAAAGACAAATCTCACTGTCAGTCCATATGTAAATATCCTCAAACTGATTATCAAGAGTAGTGGTTATATACCTGGCCAATTTAGTTCCTACTTCTATGGAAGCCAATTCCATTTGAGGTAGGGTTCTTCCTTTAATTGGCGCAACTCTGGCTTTGGACATTATAATCTCACTATCCTCTCCTGTTGCGCAATAAGCTACTGCTCCATAGGCCCTTTGAGAAGCATCACAAAAAAATTTGTGTAAGTGCGACTTCTCATTACTGTTTATTTTCCTGGGAATACATATGCTTGATGTGGTTTCAAACTCATTTCTAATCTGTTCCCATTGTTCCACATATGTCTCACCTAATTCAGTGTCCCAGTCTAATTTTTCTCGCCAAGCCTCCTGTACTAAACATTTGCCCCTAATAACTATAGGACTAACAAACCCTAATGGGTCAAATAACATGGAAACCTGACTTAACAAGGACCTCTTTGTGAGAGTGACATCAGAGAACTTAATTGGTTTCAAACTTATTACATCAGCTGTTGTATCCCAGTTAAGACCTAACACATTTTGAATTTAGGGAATGTCAAAATCTGGATAGTCCTCTTGTATTTTACTCCTCAAAAGCGGTGAATTTGTATTCCAGCTCTGTAACGGCAAATTTGCCTTCCCACATTCGGAATTGGCTACTTCATAAGCCTTCAAAGCTTCCGACTCTGTATCAGCAACACCTTGCAATTTATCCATATAAAAAGCCAGCCCTATTTCTGGACATTTGGCATTTTCAAAATGATGCTTTAAAGTGTTGCAAATTAGGAAAGGACTAGTACAAGAGCCAAAGAGCACCGATCGGAAACAGTAAGTTTTCAATGGACTATCCTCATTTTGAGGATCATGAGGCCAGAGGAATTTTGTAAATTTCCTATCCTCATCTCTGAGTCCCATTCTGAGAAAAGCCTTACTAATGTCTGCTGTGTAAGCATAAGGTTTCTCTCTAAATCTTAGTAACACACTCCCTAACTTCTCTGTTAATGTAGGTCCAGAGTATAGGCAATCGTTCAAGCTAGCTGATCCCTTGGACGCTTTACTACTACAGTTGAATACTATCCTTATAGGAGTAGTTACTGAATCCTTGCTTACAGCATGATGTGGTAAGTAGTGTCCTTCTTTGTGGTTAACAGGGTATTCTACCTCTTCTATAAATTTATTCTTCAATTGATCCCTTATAATATTATCCTATATGGTCAGATGTTCTGGTTTATCTCTCAACTTTCTTAGAAGAGAATTTAACTGAGCTTTAGCTGCTTGGTAATTTGTTGGCAACTCTGAATGGTTTAATTTCCATGGTAATCCTACCCAATTCTGTCCATCCTTAAATTCCACAGACTGATTATACAAGTCCAAGGTTATTTTATCTTCAGGGGTTGGTTCCTCAGAGTGTATTCCTACACTGTCTAGGTCCCACAATTTGTGTACAGGTTCAATATTTTCATCCAGCAAGTCATTTATCTGAGTAGGTTCTAATTCTGCACCTATTCTAGCTACCATCAATGACTGTGTGGGGGTAACAAAGACTGAGTCTACTAGTTTGGCCTCTCCTTTAACTTGTTTTGGAAAAGGCAACTGACCCATTATAAGGTTACCTCCTGGACTCTTGAACAACTGTACTTTATTCTTCTTGAAAGTCCTATGTAGGAATCTTCCACAATAATCAGAACCAATTATCATTTTTATGGGACCCACAGTATCTGATTCCACATTCCGTTTAGTTAACTTTATCCCTGAACTTTGTAGATGATCAGAGGTTTCTTTCAATCCCTTTATGTATATACTTGTCTCCATATTATCAAGCACAGCTGCTGTTATACGGCATTTATATCTGCCTAATTGTATTACAGGTCTAACTAAATCAAAAGACTGAGCCTTCCTAGTTGTTAAGAATCCTGTAATGGCTAGATTTACCTTGCCGATAACTGGTAACTTTACTTTCTCCACAATGTCTGCAGAAATGAAAGTTTTCTGAGCACCCGTATCAAACAGGGTACATACTAATTGGTTTCTATTCTCAAACAATACTTTCACATCTGCTATTGGTACTGCAGCTGGTATTACTAATGGAGCATTCCCTTTTGCAATTGTCTATTGACGCTTGCAGGTTTAGGAACCTCAATTTTCATCGTAGGGCATAAAGCACTATGATGATGATCTTTTTTGCATTTAAAACAAAGATTTAATTTAGTCTTACAGTCCGCGGCAGTACGTTCGGAGTTCATACAGATTATACAACACCCCAGTTCCTGAAGCTTCCCTACTCTAGAAGCATAATCAGGGTACTGTTGACAAGATGCACTGGAATGTTGCTCACCACAAAAGACAAACTTTCCTGTCTTTTACCATGGTAGGTTTAACTTCCTTAATATCATCAGCATGTCTATTCCTTGGCTTTAATACTTTACCCTCAGCCTTTAAGGAGCTAAGGAAAGTACCTATCGCTTCTTTAGGCACATACTTAGTCTTCTCTGACTTAACTTTCCCAACCAGTTGGTTAGTGGGTTTTTTCTTTACTTCAGTCTTCTGTTTGACCTCAGTAGTGTTTAATGTTCCTTGCAAATGTTTACAGAGTTGCATCAAGCCTTCCTCAATCTCTTCACAGGAGAAATTATCCTTCTGGTACCCACCATTCAAAGCATCCTTGGTTTTCGGTGGTAGCTTTAAGGACACATTTCTTGAAAGCACCCAATCTGCTGTCTTAATATCTTCGTAAGTACCTAAGGCCTTTAAATTACAACTTAGTGCAATTCTAAATTTTTGCAAGGAATCAAAATCGTGTCTAGGCGCGGGTAATTCTATTAGAGCCTTCAACAATTGAGTTATAACTTGCTCCCTGTCTTCGTAGTTTTGTTTAAGGATGGTCAAGGCCACCTCATAATTATTTTCTTCTACTGGTAATTCTTTTTTCAGTTGATATGGTGTTCCTTTGACCTGTCCTAACAGATACGTAAGTTTGGTGACTTTAGGGAGATCTGTTCTATCGTGTACCAAATATTTGAACTGGTCCCAGAAGGATTTCCAGTTCTGTTCCCCATCAAACTCCGGAAGCGTTATTTGTGGTAACACAGCTCTACTCTGCTGTGCCACAACTCGTGTTTCCGCGGCAGTGTCAGCTAATTTTGACTCTAGTGTCTTTACTACAGTTAAGTATTCTTCTAATTTGCTTTCAAACTTCGTAGTTTCTGACTAAGAGTTCCTTATTCTCAGCCTTTATTATAGCCGCTTCTAAAGTTAAGTAACACTCTTCGTACTTATTCCATCGATCTTTCAGGATATTTAGGAGACTATTTATTCTCTCCTTGGACAGAGGTATTTGGTCCAACGACTGGTTACAATCATTTATGGCTCTAGTTACCCATCCTGCCTTATTACTAGAAGATCTTTGCAATAAAGAAACAGACATGTTGACTGAATTCTAATTTAATAATTTAATTATGAATTCTAACCACAAATTTACCTCAACTTAGTAATGATCTGATTATTATAAATTTTGTAGAGGGTAGGGATTAAGTCCTCATTGTGCAAATTATCCCCCCACTCAATTTCCAAATATTCATTACAGCTCAGCTAATTATTTTGAGGAGTGTAGGGATTAGGTCTATAATTTCAACTTATCCCCCAGGGTTATTAAACCTCTAGGGTTATATTTCATCCCCACACTCAATTGCCAAAACACTAATTTTCCCCTGAACTCGGTATGTACGTACTTCCACATCCTCCACTTCAACCGAACGTGGTAGTAAACTATACCCAACGAAAGCAACTTTAAACACATTAGGCGCCTCTGCACACATCGGCTCTCCTAATTCGGTCGGGGCACCAAAAATGTGAAAAATGTTTAATAGTTCTGGTAAACAAATCGGGGCCCTCTTTCTGGGCACCAAAATGTGAAAAATATTTAATGTAAACAAGTCGGTATCCCTGCCGGGGCACCGCTATGCAAGAAATTTCTGGTATTTACTAAAAAACAACTCGTAGGTCGTTACTTGTCCATAAAGTTGTTCTTAAGTAAATCAAACAAGTCTCATAGAGTTAGGTGAAACGTAACTTAACCTTAACTCACCTACAATAACTATTTCTCTTCTATCTCATAGCTAATCTCCCCTTGAATTGGCCAATTCGTAAAGTTCACTTAGCTAGTGAAGAGGGAGTGATCGTTAACTGATGACGATGGGCTGCATAGTGTAATTGCTTGAGCAAGAAAGCGTCCTTATGGTGCGTATATACAACCGTGCTAGCTTGAGAGTGACTAGGAACAGAGTGTTAACTCCATGAGATCTAGGAGCAGAGTGCGGTGTGTGGCAGGATCTACCTCCCTCATATAATGGTAGGTTGCCAACTATTAATTAATTACAGTACTAAATACAGTTAGATTACATTATGATATGTACAGGGCAAATCTAACAAATTAATCTTAGGCTTTACTTAAACTAAAATTAAACCAAATATTCCCTTAAACTGTGTACCTAATTCCACATCTGCTTAACACGAGAATCTTTCCCTACTCGCCAATTCATCTAACGCGCAGACGCAATTTAGGTCAGTGGAAAATACCACATAATTAGATGTATTTACAATGTATAGTTGTCCACGGGGGTTAAACACAGTAGCATTTAATTTATCAATAACAAGAATTATTAACCCGCCCCGTCCCGACGACGTATGGGTACGTTGCAACGATTTGCATTTGCCAGTCCCGGCGACGTACCAGTACGTCGTGCAATTGCAAGGTCACTAATTTGCACAATTTTCAATTTTCGCACGTGATTTTTCGTATGTATACACGGGACACCTTCCTCTATTCCTGTACAAGATACCAAGCAGGGACAATGCCTTACACTGCATAACCTCCCCCCTCCCCCCCTCACGCCATTGTCTTGGCAAAGGACCTGTTACCAGTGACCTGGCTAGTAAAGTTATTCAGGGCCAGAGTGATTCCCCAATCGATGACAATGTGGAGGACAATGTTTACATAGCATTAGAAGAAGAAACAGCCAGAAATAATGATCAGGTAGTGTGGCAAAAATAGGTCAGGTATGGTGATTAGTTAGTGAGTGAAACAATGCTTATATTGCCTTTATTACTGCTTGAAAACCAAGATACTGTCATACTACATATACATTCGTACCAAGTAAATAAATAAATACCGTTTATGAGTGGATAAAATAGTTACCCTCCCATAGAACTCGTTTTCTTTGGTGCCAGCATGTTAGAAAACCCACTCAGGTAAGGAGGAACTCCTACCTGGATTGGGCACTTTAAACCTCAGGTGAGCGATTTCTCTATGAATTTTCGATGTTTCTCACCAAAAGCGAAGGTTTTAGCCAAAAAAAAAAAAATCGAAAATACCTCGGGACTGGGGGATGTCGGAGGTGCGGAAAACCTCGGGACGTGACGGGTTAAAGAGAACGTAATTTCTGGGTTATTAAAACCGCTTGAAAAATTAACAACGTTCTCAAGTTTTCCTCTGCCTTTAACCAGGGATAACTATGATAAAAGTAGAGAGTGCAACTGCTCTGGGGGAAAATATTTCCCACAACAATCAAATTACTGGACAAGTAAGGAAAATCAACCATTACAACTTAAGAAGAACAAA
Organism: Coenobita brevimanus; assembly: GCF_032717465.1. Lineage (NCBI taxonomy): Eukaryota > Metazoa > Arthropoda > Malacostraca > Decapoda > Coenobitidae > Coenobita > Coenobita brevimanus. The sequence continues at coordinate 21,634,133 of NC_136970.1, read as the reverse complement.
GGAAGTAGGCGCAAACCAACCTATGCAGCAGAGAGTGAGGAGGTGCTGATTCAGTGATGACGGGAGAGACAACACTGCAACAACCAGAACCAGCCCTGACTCACCAGTCACTTCACTCACCACACTCACCATTACTCACCACTGATCCATCTCCACGGCGCTGAGTCTCCGGGAGTGACAGGGCACGGTGACGCCAGCATTTACATAATTCTGCAGTTGCTAGTGGGTGAATATGCTTTACTTTATTTCTCCCAGAGAGCTTACACATACAATCCACTTTTTTTTTTTATATATAACTTCACAAATGAACACAGGATAGCCTCCACTATCCTGTATGTATGGAGAGATATAATAATTTTAACCATAGTGAAAGAATGTATCAATTAGATCCAGTGATGAGAGGATTATTGGCAAGTCCTTGCCGCCCCTTGTAATCCCTCACTCAGGTCTGGTGAGGTCACATCAGGCGTGGTTGGAAAAAGGTGTCCTCACCCTGTATACAGTATAAGTAGCTTCTCAGTATCTGTATGTACCACTCATGGTCTGTAGATCCACTGAAGAGGGCGACAGCTGTCGCCGATACTGTTTGGAATACATCTTTTTTCATCTGCCAGTGTGGGTTTTGTGTCCTATTTCATGGTCACAATAGTGTGACTCCTGAGCCACCACCAACTTTATTGCCAGAGGAGACAGCATTTGAATTACCCAATGACGATTCACAGTTTGTAGAATGACCGGAAAACATAACTAACACACATATTTCTCCACGAAGAAAAGATCAAGAAACAAACACTTCAGTGAGAGGAATTGAGGATAATGATGCTTCTTGGACAGTTTTCTCTGACGCAGAAAGCGAAGATTATGCATCTGACATACACACCTATGAAAACTTATTCAACAGGATTCATAGGTCTGGAAATACATACACAACAATTCCTTCCCATGGCGACAATGGACTTCAAGTGAAAACACATATGGCTAGCGGCTCTAACAGCACAGTTCCAACTTCCCCACATCAGGTATTTGTGTACCATGAGGATTAAAATCTCATAAAATTCTCAGGCACGGACAAGGAACGCATCGATGAAATATCCCTTATTAAATCAGTGTGGGAAACTTTTTGTTAATAGAACTGTAACAGATGAGAGTGAAAAAATAGCTGTTTTTTTTTATCACGGATTAACCAAGAAAGATGCCCAGCTGGTGATCTGCTTAGGTCTGATAAGCTCTTTCGAGCTCAGACATATGATGAGTTTAAAATTGAATTCTATCTATCTATCTATTGCCAGACGCCTCAATCCCGTTTGGGGTGGCCACAAACAAATCGCCTCCAAGTCGCCCTGTCCCCCGCCATTTCACTGCCCTGCTCCCAACTCACACCCCCCTCTCTCATATACCTCTCCACCCCATCCCTCCATCTCATCCTCGGCCTCCCCCTCCCTCTTCCCCCCTCCACCTCACTCACATACACTCTCTTTGTCAATCTTTCACCCTCCATCCTCTCCACATGGCCAAAATTGAATTCCTAAGGAAATTTTCTGGAGGTATAAATTTTTTTTCAGGTATAACTCAAGAAATACATAACATCATGGATCTGATGAGACAACATACCACAAACCCTGTCTTAGGTGAAACAACAGCAGATGTCTCCACAGTTAATAGAAAGCTGTTAGCCAGTACAGAGAACTCAAATTGGGTTACAACTGATGGGAAGATGTCACCGATGCATGTCATAGACATCCTTGGTTATGTAGCTGCACTGTCTAAATTATCTGATAGGATATTAAAGATAGCAAAAACAGTTGCTTATACCCCAGGAATGTATTTGTTAGATTTTATGAACGTGGTAGAGATGAACTGCAGCAAGGCAGGAGTGAGTGAAATATCACAACCCAACAAATAGAATGAGAATTAGACACAGTGGCGGCCATGAATACTGTCACGGGGTTTTTAAAGATTAATGCAATATTAAAAGATAATGATCAATAATACTGAAGAGCAGGGACAATGAATTGACTTGCTAAAATCAAGCAATGATTACTTTATTCTGGCTTGCTTCGCTCGATTCTCTAAGAACGAGAATTTATAAACTTTCTCAACAGTAAACAGCAGACACTAATTCCTCACAATTGCTGTTTATTGGTACTGTTAGCCTCTGGAAAAAGTGACTTCACCCCTGACAATAAATAACTAATACTATTAATGATATCAGGTTCTTGCTGATGCGTTATCTCCTAGAAGGCACAACGGATTTTAAGCTTAATATAACAAGACTGCCCCAAGTACCAGTTATGAATAGCAATGCGTTTATGCAAGCTAGGAGCTATAACTAGAATAAGCTTAATTATATATGGAGAAATGAAACACGAGTTTACATTACATTAAGCTCAAAGAAAAAGAAGTTAAATTTATTGATTACAAAGGAATAAATTTAACGTTGCATTTCAAAGTGAATTCAAATAAAGAGATCGCACTCACTCACTCACTCAAAAGCTAAATTCTTAAACCTAGGAAAACAACATGCGGCGCAGCCGGCCGGCATGTGAGGGAATAGCACCTTAACTAAACTCTTAAGTCTAGGAAAATGTAAAGAAAATACTGGTCAAAGAGTGGACTAAGCGGTGACTGGGTGTCGTTACTGAGAAAGAACACTGCACTCGCTGTCTCTCGCCAATTACAGCTATGGTGGGAACTAGGTGTCTGTCACGAATCAAATTCGCAACGTTTTCCTTTTGTGAGAAGCCACGAACTATTAGTGGAAAACTTACTGTGTATCGCTCAGTAAACGTTTCTCTCTCCATTTCAGTGGTATACTTTTCAAAACATTCATCACTGTTTCAAAAGTGACCGATCTAATGCACGTCATTAAGTGCTCTACTGAGCGATATTATTATTTCTTTATTGTTCACCCCTTCTTGCCTCAACCGATGGCCACGCCTTCTTCCGGTGGCCTGTGCATATTCCTACCACACGCATCGTATTTGAATTCAGTCAACTGTCTGTCGTGATGGAGTGAGGTTCTGTGCTCCAGCAGTGAGAGAGTGAGAGGTCAGCTAGCACCCAGACTCCACTAGACTACAGTTCTCCAGGCTCCCACCTTCTTTGGTGATACACTACATTCATTGACCAGTATTTCCTTTTCGTATTTTCCTAGGTTTGAGAGTTTAGTTAAGTGCGCTGTTTCCTCACATGCTGGCCGGCTGCGCCGCATGTTGTTGTTTTTTTCTAGGCATAAGAATTTAGCTTTTGAATGAGTGAGTGAGTGCAATCTCTTTATTTTGAATTCATTTTGAGATGTAACGTTGAATTTGTTCCTTTGTAATTAATAAATTTAACAGTTCTTTTTCTTTGAGCTTAATGTAATGCAAACTCATGTTTCATTTCTCCACAATTAAGCTTATTTCCCTTATAGCTCCTAGCTTGCATAAACGTTTTGCTATTCATAACTGGTACTTAGGCCAGTCTTGTTGTATTAAGTTTAAAATCCTTTGTGCCTTCTAGGAGTTAACGCTCAGCAAGAACCTGATATTATTAATAGTATTAGTTATTTATTGTCAGGGGTGAAGTAACTTTCTCCAGAGGCTAACAGTCCTAATAAACAGCAATTGAGTAATTAGTCTCTGCTGTGTACTGTTGAGAAAGTTTATAAATTCTCGTTCTGAGAGAGTCGGCGAAGCGGGCTGGTATAAAGTAATCATTGCTTGATTTAGCAAGACAATTCATTGTACCTGCTCTTCAGTATTATTGAGAATTATCATTTAATTTTGCATTTATTTTAAAACCCCATGACAGTGTCGTTGAGGAAGGACACTGCCACACACAACCTACTTCCGAGGTGCTCAAATCTTGACTGACTAACTCGTGGGAGAGAAGGGAGCACTATGGCCGCATTTCTAACGGCTAGAATGAGCGAAACACGCCCAAAACAAATCGCTCAGCAGAAGCGCTAATGTCTCACACAAAGACAATCACTTATGACAGTGAAAAATTGATTTGAAAAGACTCCCGACTGAATGAGCGGTTAACTGAATGATAAACTTGGATTCCACTAGAGTTCGTGGTTTCCCACAAAAGCCAATGTCACTAGCCGACTTGTGACATTACGCCCCATGAAAATCAAATCTTTTTTTTCTTCAGAAAAAAAAGATTTCAATATACATACATATAATTCCTAACTCAGTCACACAAGATTCACACTGTGGTGTGTGTGTGCTATCCTGCTACAGGAGAAAGTCCCAGTCGCCAGTGAGCGAAAAAACATCGTATTTACATTAATAGAAGCAAGCTTGAGGGAAAAACTCCGTGACGACAGTGAAAAATCCTGTACTCAGGTCAAACCGAGTGAAAAGTTCGCTACATTTACGTTAACAAGTAATTGTTACATAGCGTAATGTATGTAATACATGGTGTAGGTGTGACAGTTGTGGTGTAACTGTACCTACATGTAAAATCATGTAGTACGAATTTATAGTAAATAATGACGACAAGGCAGAAGAGAAGGGGCGGCAGCATGCGACAGGGACGACCAGCTAATCTGCACGGCAATGCTGCACCCACCAGCTGCACCTGCGAAAGGAATTAAGGTGGAGCATCAAAAATGTCATTTCTCTCTCTCTGCCTAGCGATCAGTACTTATGTTACAAAAAGTACACTATTTACATTATTAACCAGGAAACGTAGTCAAAGTGTTTGTGCAGGACATCAGACGCTGACATAGTTTAATGGTTAAACCCTAAACTTAATTAGTGAAAAGACTGGGCGTTTGTGCAGGACATCAAACACTGCAATTCGCTAAATTAACCAGGGAATGTGGTCATGAGCGAAAAGACTGGGCGCCTGTGCAGGACATCAAACGCTGTGATTCGCTAATGGAACCTGGTTTACTGGTTAACTAACTCTAAGCTTGCGATTAATAACAGGAAGCTGAGAATCGCTACGCAATCTCGGGCTCGAGACGTTCCACAAGGTAATTCATACACAGCCTCGGACTGTCTCTGCAGGGTTCTCAAACTTCCCGCTTAACTTATGGTACATATGTAGGTACAGGCCTTGGACATGATCAGTCCTGTGGGGCCAATGGGCGAGATGTCAGGTCTGCACCCACTTCACCACTACCCTGTCTCTCAACTGACTCAGAGATTATGGGTGTGGTTACAAACGGCGCAGGAAGGACATGTCCCTGATTAGTGGTATGTGGACACACATTGCAGGAACACACAAAATTATCTATGTCTCGTCCCATCCCTGGCCAGAAAAAGTCAACTCGGATATGGCCCTGGGTCTTCCTTTTGCCCTTGTGACCTCCTGAGGCTGAACAATGACCCCATTGTAACACTGCTAGGCGGTATTTGGCGGGAACGACAAACTGCAGCCGAACCTCGCCCTCGGGTGTTCGTAACTCACGGTAGAGCCATCCTTGTTTGCGAAGGAACTTGGCTCGACCTCCCCGTGAATACTTTATCATTCTATCCTTTTGTTTCTTTCACACAGCAGCAAGTGTCGGGTCAGAATGTTGTTCTTGAACAACAACTTGGCTACACATCAGATCTTGTGGCGATTCAGTGGTCACAGGGGTGACACAATCTGGAGCCTCAGTCATGGCTCGTGTTTCTGCAGCCAAAGTCTAAGTAGCGTCATCTTCAGTGCAACTATCCTTGACACCGGGAATATTACCTACGATTAGGTCAAACAAAGGTTCTGGCATGACAACTGCAACTGTCGTACCAGTGTAAAATGGAGATGCCACCTGGATACATGCCTTAGGGAACAATCTCACTGATCCATCAATAAGGTTAGCATGGATCTGTCGACCTGTGTACTGCTCAGGCCGAACTAGACTCTGCTTGATAGAGCAACCTGAGGATCCATTCTCTCTCAGGACCTTCACAGGAATGTCTCCCACAAACCCTGGCTGAACAAGGAAGGTACTGTCACCTGTGGGAGGGCCTGTGGAGGAAGCAGCTAGCCACTCATGAGGCTGCTGAATAAATGATGCGGCAAACATGGTGCCATGTGAACTAGATACTTGAGGGGTCGTACTCACTGCCTGTGGAGATGGAACATTGGCCATCTGTGGAGGGGTGTTCACTGTCACTGTGGGAGTAGTGAACTGTGGGGGAGTACCCATACTGCGAGGGACGACACCACCATGCTGCTCCTGAGGAATGAAGGCTGCGTTTGCCTCCTGCCTCCTATTCACTTGAGCTGGTGGTGAAAAGGATAGTCGTGACGGTCGGTTGTGTGGCTGATACTGCTGCTGGTTAGGGTACTTGTTGTACCGCTTCCACTCAGGTTTCTGAGTGTTTTGCCCCTGGTCCTTCCACTGCAGTTTTGGACCTTGGCCATTATTCTGAGAATGGCCTTGTTGCTGGGGTTCAGTCTGAGACGGTTTCCCAGATTTATCAACTTTCCTGTTCCAGGTATGCTGCTTACGAGTTTGATACCCGTATGCAGTAAAGAATGCGTCAGCCTTCTTCACCATTTGGCTGGCATCTCCCACCTGGCAGATCTTAAGCTGAGCCACAAGTTCAGTAGGCCACGACTTTTCCAGCTGCGTGCGCAGCACGAGGTCAATTATCCCCTCACGCGTGGAAGGAGTTTCATCTTTCTCCATCCACTCATCTAAGTAAGCAGTAAGCCGGTCAAGAAACTGAACTGCAGTCTCTTTATCCTGTAAACGCGCCCTCATGAACTGACTCTTGGCGTCATCAACTGTGAGACCGTACGCTTTGACGAGTGCGGCCTTCATCATCTCATACGTGAGATTGTCTCCACGAATTCTGTGGAGAATATCGAGGGCAGGGCCCTCAAACAGGCTAAGAAACTGAAGCCGCTTAGCTGCATCATCCAGTTGGTAAAGTTGAGCCATGTCTTCAAAACGAGCTATGTATGGCTTGATTCGCTCGCCATCTTCGTATGGGGGAAGCTTGATGTGTGGGGTCGCCATTACATGTGCAGGGAGAACGCTCGTGGAGCTTGGACCAACTGCACCAGATGTGTCTGAAGCCAAAGAATCTCGCTTGAGCTTCAGCACTTCAAGTTCTTGTTTTTTGTGTGCTTCTCACTCGGCACGTTCACGTTCTCGTTGTTCACGCTCGTATTCACGTTCTCACTCATGTTGTTCTAACTCGTGTTGACGTTGTCGTTCTTGTTCTAACTCGAGTTCGCGTTGTTTTTGCTCGTATTCGCGTTGTTGTCGCTCTTGTTCTAACTCGAGTTCGCGCTGTTTCTGCTCGTGTTTGCGCTGTTCTCGCTCGTATTCGCGCTCCTTTTCGCGTTCCTCACGCAGAATTCGACGCTCTTCACGAGCATCACTCTCACGCTGCGGTTCGTGATTAAACCGAGAGAGGACGAACTCCTTAATTTCGGTTGGGTCCGTAAGACCCATATCTTTGGCTTCCTGTACATAGACGCTGGTCGACATGATGCTAACTCAATCTAAGTAACTAGCGACTCAGTACTGACTGCGAATTTTTTTTTTTTTTTTGCAAAGAGAAATGCCAATAATAAAAAATAAAGAATATAGGCACAGGTTAGTGGTGACCAGTTCTATCTAATTAAACTGGTAAAGAAAGAAAATTAAACAAACAACTGACTGTCAAAACTATTATGTAAATTAATAAAAATGAATCAATAATCACCAGTAAGGTAGTGCCCATAGACTTTAATGATAAATATCTAAATATGAACGAGAGAGTATTATCTCGTGAATAGTTTTAGAGCTAGGAGTTAATATCCTGGAATGAGGTCGCCAATTGTCACGGGGTTTTTAAAGATTAATGTAGTATTAAAAGATAATGTTCAATAATACTGAAGAGCAGGGACAATGAATTGTCTTGCTAAAATCAAACAATGATTACTTTATGCTGGCTTGCTTCGCTCGATTCTCTAAGAACGAGAATTTATAAACTTTCTCAACAGTACACAGCAGACACTAATTCCTCACAACTGCTGTTTATTGGTACTGTTAGCCTCTGGAGAAAGTGACTTCACCCCTGACAATAAATAACTAATACTATTAATGATATCAGGTTCTTGCTGATGCGTTAACTCCTAGAAGGCACAACGGATTTTAAGCTTAATACAACAAGACTGGCCCAAGTACCAGTTATGAATAGCAATGCGTTTATGCAAGCTAGGGGCTATAACTAGAATAAGCTTAATTATGGAGAAATGAAACACGAGTTTACATTACATTAAGCTCAAAGAAAAAGAAGTTAAATTAATTGATTACAAAGGAATAATTTTAACGTTACATTTCAAAGTGAATTCAAATAAAGAGATCGCACTCACTCACTCAAAAGCTAAATTCTTAAACATAGGAAAACAACATGCGGCACAGCCGACCGGCATGTGAGGGAACAGCACCTTAACTAAACTCTTAAGTCTAGAAAAATGAAAAGAAAATACTGTTCAAAGAGTGGACTAAGCAGTGACCGGGTGTCGTTACTGAGGAAGAACATTGCACTCGCTGTTTCTCGTCAATTACAGCTATGGTGGGAACTAGGTGTCGTTCAGGAAGGACAATGCCATACACAACCTACTTCCGTGGCGCTGAAATCTTGACTGACTAACTCGTGGGAGAGAAGGGAGTGCTATGGCCTCATTTCTAACGGCTAGAATGAGCGAAACACGCCCAAAACAAATCGGTCAGCGGAAGCGCTAATGTCTCACACAAAGACGATCACTTATGACAGTGAAAAATTGATCTGAAAAGACTCCCGACCGAATGACCGGCTAACTGAACGATAAACTGGGATTCCACTAGAGTTCGCGGTTTCCCACAAAAGCCAATATCACTAGCCGACTCGTGACAAATACATCTAGCACAAGTACAGAACAAAAACGATCGTGACCTGAGAGCAGACAAACAAAACAACAGCTGACATCAAGGAAGCAATCGTAAACACCAGGCCACAGGCAGCCTAAAAAATCTGCACGCAGTCCAAGTAGAAACCATGCCACAGAAAATCCAAAATATGGAAAGTCATCTCGTGGGTCACATTCAGGAGATAGGTCTACTCTATGTTATGATTGTTACATTAAACTTAGGGAAGATAGTGATAAAGAGAAAGGGATGCAAACATACTGCAGAAAGCATTAAAACACAGGGCAATGGATGTCACACTTCAAAACAGTTGAAAGGTTAGTATCTGTTTTTAAATCGGGGGAAGGGCATGCCACGACAAAAAACAACTATGCATAAAGAAAAACAGTCCTCGGGTGCATATAGAATGCATACACGGAAATGAGTGTATATTGGTGTCTGTTTCCTCTGAAGATCAAAAGATTTCATTATTCCTGGATTCTGGCTCTCCAATGAATTTAAGAACAAAGAGGAATTAGAGAGGATTTTTAGAAACAAGCAGAAAGTAACCTTCATGGAGGAATATAATTTAGACTTATATGATGTAGATGGCAAACAAATAACCGTAAAGGGCTAATTTCTATACAGTAGAGAGCTTAGCAAAAAGAGCTAACATGTTGTTGGGTTTGAAAACCATGAGGAAAGAGAATATCATATTGCTCACACACACATGAATGGGATACAATACGACAACGAATTTAAAGGGGAAATTTCATCAGAAATTTCACCCAACAATTGTAGAAAATCGAAAGTAGTTGGAATGATCAAACAGCTTGGCAGAGCGATTCAGTCTGATAAGGGTACACATGCACTCACACCTACGCTCCCATCCCTACCGTCCCCTTTACCCAGGGACCAAGGTGACAGAAAACTTCCAACATTATTTCCTGCACATCTCACCAATGATGTAGTTATTCCACCTAATTCATATATGTAAATCAACATAAAGAGTAAACTGAAGAATGGTACTCTTCTTGTCTTAGAAGAATCATGTAAAGTGAAAGGACTCTCGGTGGAAAACGCCTTATGTCAGATGAATAACGATGGGGAAACTCATGTATTCCTAGTTAGTCAGATGGATGGAGGAGTGCAGATCAAAAGGAGGACTTGTATATGCATTTTAGAGACTTGTCCTGCTTCTATACGTGAAGTAACAATAGGTGGAACATCAAGTAAGATAAAATCGATGGACAGTGAGTGCATAAGGAGAATTTGATTCACTCAGGAAATTTTGATGTGGAAATTGATCTACTGGATTTATTACAAAAACACCGACAGACTCGCATTACCATGAGAAAAATTAGGTTGTACTAACATGATTAAACACAAAATTAGCATACACCAGGACACACAATCAATATATTGTTATGTCCCCACCCTACACTGCCACAGGTTCCGACAGCAGTAGTACAGTACAGGGAGGACGTTACCCAGTGAGTTGGTCTTCTTATGGTCAGCCTTTAGGTGTACAGTACAGATGATCAGCTCAGGCATCGTAAATAAACACTGGCTTCTTAAGTTCCCTGTCTTATCTTTTTCTTTTCAAATAATTACACTTAATGCTTTCCAGCTACACCTCATTATTCTCACAAGCACTGGAGCTATACATGCTTTACTAACTGCAGTTACGCTTAATGCTTGACAACACTTCACTATTTTCACAAGTTCCAAAGATATACAAACTTCAGTAACTCTCCACTATTTGCCAACAACACTTCACTGTTTTCACAAGTACCAATATTATACAAACTACACTGACACTGCACTGACAGTCAAACTGAACTGAAAACCGACTGAACTTGCTGTAGTCTCTTCCCCATCAGTATATAAGCTTCCTATATTCTGGAGTTTTCTACATTCTACAAGAACAACGGTTGCAAACTCGGAGACATCCAAATCATGCCAGAGCTCTCCCACACCACACAACTCTGTAAACTATTTAGCGTACAAACCCTAATCAAACTACATAATTTAACAATCACATAATCAAAACATTATAGAGAAAAAAGCACAAAAACCACTGCACAACCCATAAAACAACCACACTCACAAACAGCAAGCAAACTGGCAACTATGACTCGTACCCGAGCTACAGTACGGGAAACGTCGAGAAACATCTCGGCCACCCAACTGTCAAATCTCGCTTCTTAACAGTATGTACCAGCACATAGGGTAGCACACTCACAATGTACTCTTGCAGATCAATATGTTTATGAAATGTTAAAAATGGGCCTTATTGAGCCATCAGTCTCCCCGTGGAATGCCCCATAATTTTTCGTGGCCAAACGAAACGGTGAACTGCAGGTGGTAGTAAGTTACCATAATTTAAGCAAACACACAATCCCAGACCGGTTTCCTATGCCGTTGATAAGTGACATCTTGCAAAATATTGGACCAGAAAATAATGTTTTTTTCACAATCGATTGGTTTAATGACAATAATCAAACTGCACTTGATGACAAGTCGTGCAAATATACTGTTTTCTCCACAAATACAGGACATTATCAAGATATAAGAATGCCGATGGGGTTAAGGACAGTGCCACGCACATTCCGACGATTAATGAAGTGTGTACTATTAGGAATGTTAGTAAATGTTATCTTTGTATACTGTACTCTGACGACATCATAATTGCCACACACACACACACACACACACACACACACACACACAACAGATGAACATTTACAGAAATTAGACCATCTCCTACACTAGCCAATGCTGGTTTGAAAATTAAACTGTCTAAATGCAAATTTTGCTTTAAGGAAATGTAATTATTAGGCCACAGACTAGATGCAGAGGGGATCCACACCTCTGAGGACATAATACAAGCAGTAAGGGATTTCCCTGAACCCACAAATGTGGATGAAGTAAGACAATTTTTAGGTCTGGTGGGCCATTACAGACCTTTCATTAATCAATTCTCTCATATAGCACAACCCTTATTCCTTCTACTGAAAAAAGATGCTGTATTCCAGTGGGGAGAGGAACAAAAACTAGCATTTAATGAATTAGAAGATAAACTTACAGGTGCACCTTCCTTGGCCTATCCTAATTTCACAAAACCATTTATAATTTGCACAGATGCATCTCTTAAAGGATTAGGGGCCATATTGATGCAAAAAAAATAAAGTGTGGAAAAAATCAACTAATTGCATTCGCCAGCAGAAAATAAAAGGTGCAGAGAAGAATTATTGGACTACAGACCTAGAGGCACTTGCAGTGGTCTTTTCATTACAAAAGTTTCGAGATTTGGTATATGGTTACGAAGTTCATCTTTTCACCGACCATAAACCGCTCGTGGTCATGTTCCAAGAAAAACCATCTGGTAGGACGCATTGTCTGTGAACCAGACGACAATTCATGTCGCAACATTAGTTCTAAAGGAAAACATTCCCAACCATAATGAAACCTCAAAAGCACGATGACTTGATCCAACGTGGTCTAAAGTTATATACAAGTTGGAGAGTGGCGAGGACATACAATTACCCAAGCTACATATACAAATCGAACAATTCGCAGTAGTCGACAATGCCTTATATAGGATCCACCCAGGACAACCAAATCACAGAAGAATTAACGGACAAGTAGTTGTATCTAATGAAATGGTTCTTCCTCACATTAAAAAAAAAAAAAAAAAAAGTATTAAGGACGATAAACGATAGTCCACATGGAGGACATCCTGGCAAAGATTGGACGATCAGACAAGCCTCGAATGTTATACTACTGGCCATCGTTACGCAAAGATATACACAATCATATAGACAGATGCGTGTCAAATGCGAGACACAAAGTCTACACGTTAACACCAGCACTTATGGGGAAATATTCTGTATCTAACCAACCATGGGACGTTGTCACGGTTGACTTACCCTTATCTTACAATAATAAATATCTCTTCTTTGCTACAGATTATTTCTCAAGATATGTAATTTTAGTCCCAGCAGAAACAGTGGCAAGGCAGTCATAGACCATATAATATGTAGATTCACCACACCAAAGGTATTAATAAGTGATAATGAAGATGAATTTAATTCTGAAATAATTCAAGATAAATGTAACCAATACATTATAAAAAATATCATTGTCTTAGCCCATCACCGAGCATCCAGTGGTTTGCTAGAGAGACAAAACCAAAAAATGTTGGATGAGTTACGACATATTCTCAGTGATAATTATACAAGCTGGGATGATTGGATTCCCAGAGTGGGAACATCAATTAAATGTGCAATTAACCAGTCTATAGGAGACACACCACATTTCATTATCTACATGACAGAACAAAAATTACTGTATGATATTCTGGAAGGTGAAAATTTGCCTATATACAAGTATGACGATTATCCTATACTCCCTTTGCTTGACTTCCAGGAGATACACAAAATGGTGAAGAAACAGTTATCAATGTCCATGGAAGAAATAACAGAGTCATTAAACAAAAAGGCAAAAGAATCAACTGTCAGCATAGAAGACACTGTCTATGGTATCATTCACACTAGAGATGATAAACTATCTCCGAAGTTTGCAGGCCCATACAGAATAATGAAGAAGACAGCCAACAAGGTAGTAATTACGTCACTGTCGAGTGGTGAAGAAAAGCAAATTCATGTTGATCATTTAAAAAGGGTCCCGAGGAATTTACCCAGCAATTAGGTAACCTCAGACACCACAGAAAAACTGAACACAAACGATGAAAATAAATTAGAAGAAATCAAAGCATACAGAAATAAATTAAGATTGCATAACAATAAAAAATAAGTGCAATTGTCACAGTACAGCATTTACATTTTTTTTTTTATAGATAACAGAACGGAGGAAGGAAAAACAAATGATTAAAAAAAAAAAAAAAACATTCACCAGATTACTGGTGTCCTCCATTCATAAAATATCTGTAACAGTTAGACTTGAACAGCTGTGGGTTGAAATTTGGAGGGAAACAACTCTGGGGAAGCGAATTCCAGAGAGATGCAGTTCTGGGAATGAAAGAATTCTGATAGGCAGAAGTTCTGCAATATGGCTGAGTGGCATTCCAGACATGAGCGCTACCAGATGCCCGTGTAGCACGAGGGAAGGCATGGAGAGGTGGCACCATGGACGCAACTTCGCCTGAGCATTTGCCAAAAAAATGTCTGTGAAATAATGCAAGGGAGGCAATATTCCTTCTTACATGCAGGGGATATAGTTTATATGTAATGACAGGGTTGTTAATGATTCTAACAGCTTTGTTCTGAATTTTGTCTAGTTGTCTTAATGCAACCTCTCCACAACCATTCCACAAGGGTGAGCAATATTCAAGCTGAGAGCACACATGACTCTTATAAATTATAGCTAACTGCTCATCGGCCATTCAAGCTGAGAGCGCACATGACTCTTATAAATTATAGCTAACTGCTCATCGGCGAAGAAGTTACGGACTCTGTACAATAATCCAAGTTTCTTTGAGGCGGTTTTAGCAAGTGATCTGACATGAGAGGTCCAGCTGAGGGCACTGTTAAGTGAGACACCAAGAATTTCAATACTTTTGGAGATGGGAATATTAGTAGCACTGAAGGTAATGTAAGAATCTGGCAATAACTGTCTATTAGTAAACTGTATATATTTCGTTTTACTAACATTAAAAGAGACAAGGTTGTTTTGTCCCCATTCACTGATTGTAGATAGATCTTGATTTATGGAGATGGCTGTACTGAGTTGAGAAGTAGAGATATTAGACTTTGTAAATGGGTGTTTGAGTGTGAATGAACTATGTAATGTTGAGTCATCTGCATATGAGTGAATGGGATTGTTGGTGACAGATAAGAGATCATTAATATGAACCAGAAATAGGGTTGGTGCCAGAACTGATCCCTGCGGCACGCCGGCGTTAAGTGAGTGGAAATTGGAATATACATCATCTACTTTTACTCTTATTTTCCTGTCACTAAGATGTGAAGAAATCAAAGGAACAAAAGACGTTAGTATCAATTTAAACTCCTATAAGTGAAACAATGAGCAAAGTTATTGTTCTCCAAGAGCCAGTTTATAATATGCATCATCACTATCATCGGCCTCAGCATGAGTGGATTAGCTAATTAATAAATATTTTTCACTAGGTAACGATGAGGGGACTTATACAATAAATTGTCATCTATATAACAAGAGGATTAGCTCACTTAGACCCACAACATATTATAAGGCAAGGATGCTTCATAGCCCCAACGCCTCGACAGCAATTGTGAAAGATATCATGAATACTGAAATTAGTTTGGACATCTTATATGAATTACCAGTATTGTTGGAGAACGTTGCCAAGCCACTGAGGACACTGGAAGCTATGATAAGAAGTTCTGCTTCAGAAGCTCATAACACAAAGGAAGTGACAGAATTCACGAAGTTAGCAAAATGGAAAGTGGATCAAGCAAAAGCTAACATGCTCATCATGATCCAAGATATCCCATCTCATGGAATTGAGGCACTTAGGGACATGAACAACATCACACATAAACATCAGAGGCTTGGTTTGTTCGACCTGGGTGGTCCAATTCTAGGGAATATTTTTGGATTGCCTACAGAAAAAAGATCTTCAAGAAATAAACAACAAATTTAATAAGATAACTCTATTAACATATCAACAGAAGCTAGTTGACAATCAAAACACGGCATTGATGACGATTCTGAAAAAATCTCAGAAAGGCAGAAAGAATAACTCACCAGAGGGTGGACAAAATAAATGCCATGGAAGGAAACATGACACTTTTTCAACACTTCTCAGTGGTCATGAAACATATAGACATAATAATACTTCAGTTAGACAACACTAGAGCTCGTTATCAAGCACTGATGAAAGGTATTGCAAATGCTGGTAATGATAATATCACCATTAACTTACTTCCAGTTCACGCTCTATGTCAAATAATCAGTCAGGGCATAGATAAACACGGTTTGAAGTCTTTGCCTAAGCGAGAGAGCTAGAGGAAATAACGGTGCACGTTCTGCATGTAGGGAATTTCGCACACTGCAACGTATGACACTTGATGGAACTTCCATAGGCATGGAGAGTTCCACACACATGCCTTTACGCATGACACAACCAGTTATATATAGAGAAAATGGTAGAGACAGGGCAGAAGGGGTTAGGAGAGAGAGAGAGAGAGAGAGAGAGAGAGAGAGAGAGCGGCAGGAACAAAGTGCATGTAGTTAGCAAGCATAAAACCACTCTCGCCTTAGTACTGCATACTCCCTCTGAGGAAATAAACTGCAACCAAACCCCAAACTCACCTTTATCTTCTCCTGCCATCCACGACAAGAAACACAAACATTCATTTTTCTTAAAACCTGTACAGTCTAACACACTTTTTGGAAACGCTCGGCGACGGCTACGATATATGATGGTGAGGTGGATGGAAAGAAGAAGAGCTGGTTAAAAATAAAGTGGATGGAGTAAGTTCAGGTATTTAAGCAAACATAGTTAAGGGGAGAGAACAAATCATTCCTGAAGAGGGACAGAAATGGCTAGACGTCTGCTGGAGCTACGCTTCACAGGACTAAAAAAAAAAAAAAAATAGTACACAGGCATATGTCCTGGTGCCACCTAATGTACAAGCTCCATCGTAAAGAAATTATCTTTATATATTTCCATTTTCCAGTATTCACACTGTCTCGCTGCGTTTCAGTTTTGCCATAAATATGTTTCCCTCATCAGTCTGACTCATATGTCTTGTGTCAGTCATGGGGATTAATTAATCCTGGGATATAAGTAGGCCTAGTGAGTGGGAGGAGACACTACCGTGAATTACTGTCACACTGGACAGAGAGAGAGAGAGAGAGAGAGAGAGAGAGAGAGAGAGAGAGAGACAGAGAGACAGAGAGACAGACAGACAGACAGACAGACAGAGAGACAGACAGACAGACAGACAGACAGACAGACAGACAGACAAACAAACAGACAGACGGGGGGGGAATGTGGGTACAATATATAAAAGTAAGATAATTCAGCTAATATAAGAACTAGTCAGTACAAAGCAGGTAAGGTTTCCTTCAAACAGGCCAGCACGTATACGCTTTCCAATATTGTTCTTCATCTCTCATACAGTCGGATTTTTGGACGTTTTTAAAAACGAGTGAATGAAAATATGTATACTTGGATATACAAAGACAACCTTGGATATCAGGCCTAACTCCATCCACTTGAGAACTTGCTTTACTTTTAACATTCTTGATACGATTAATTTACTTCATTTAACTTTGACTCTGAGTTAAAGGAAGTAAATTAATCCTCTAAGTCTTAGAGGAACATCTCGCAGCGAAGGGCTTAGAAACAATTTCCATTTAATTCCTCCACTATGAAAAGTGTCTTCGAAATAAAATGGTCAGGTGACAGAAGAACAATGAGCTCGACATTTTTAGTGATTATAGTTCTTGCATTTTATTCCTCTTACAATTTTCCTTCGGTTTTGTCTGTCTGTCTGTCTGTCTGTCTCTCTCTCTCTCTCTCTCTCTCTCTCTCTCTCTCTCTCTCTCTCTCTCTCTCTCTCTCTCTCTCTCTGTCTCTGTCTCTCTCTCTCTCTCTCTCTCTTATCATCATCATCATCATCATCATCATCATCATCATCATGGGGATCGTAAGGACAAATTTTCGGATAAAGTAAAGTAGCATCAAACACACACAGAACTCTCCTAGTTATTGGCACTTTGATGACGCACACTAAATACCCACACCAAACCTTAACTATTGGCCAAAGTCACCATCTGTATCACACTAAATACCCACACCAAACCTTAACTATTGGCCAAAGTCACCATCTATATCACACTAAATACCCACACCAAACCTTAACAACTGGCCAAAGTCACCATCTATATCACACTAAATACCCACACCAAACCTTAACAACTGGCCAAAGTCACCATCTATATCACACTAAATACCCACACCAAACCTTAACAACTGGCCAAAGTCACCATCTATATCACACTAAATACCCACACCAAACCTTAACAACTGGCCAAAGTCACCATCTATATCACACTAAATACCCACACCAAACCTTAACAACTGGCCAAAGTCACCATCTATATCACACTAAATACCCACACCAAACCTTAACAACTGGCCAAAGTCACCATCTATATCACACTAAATACCCACACCAAACCTTAACAACTGGCCAAAGTCACCATCTATATCACACTAAATACCCACACCAAACCTTAACAACTGGCCAAAGTCACCATCTATATCACACTAAATACCCACACCAAACCTTAACAACTGGCCAAAGTCACCATCTATATCACACTAAATACCCACACCAAACCTTAACAACTGGCCAAAGTCACCATCTATATCACACTAAATACCCACACCAAACCTTAACAACTGGCCAAAGTCACCATCTATATCACACTAAATACCCACACCAAACCTTAACAACTGGCCAAAGTCACCATCTATATCACACTAAATACCCACACCAAACCTTAACAACTGGCCAAAGTCACCATCTATATCACACTAAATACCCACACCAAACCTTAACAACTGGCCAAAGTCACCATCTATATCACACTAAATACCCACACCAAACCTTAACAACTGGCCAAAGTCACCATCTATATCACACTAAATACCCACACCAAACCTTAACAACTGGCCAAAGTCACCATCTATATCACACTAAATACCCACACCAAACCTTAACAACTGGCCAAAGTCACCATCTATATCACACTAAATACCCACACCAAACCTTAACAACTGGCCAAAGTCACCATCTATATCACACTAAATACCCACACCAAACCTTAACAACTGGCCAAAGTCACCATCTATATCACACTCTGTATCTCATCATTCCAATAAGTCGGTCGTTTATACGGTATTTAGCTCGTACTTTTATTTTATTTCAGCCTTCTCCTTTCTCAGCTGATGACTCTCCTCGTGTACTAAACACCGTCCTTTGTCTCACCTTCCCCCTAAGCACCAATTATATCTACTGCGTACACACACACACACACACACACACACACACACACACACACACACACACACACACACACACACACACACGCACACACACACAAGAGAAAGATATTTGTGAGGCACTTAATAAAACTTTCCATTCAGTTTCTACAAAATAACAAGAAATTTTGAGAAAGATGATATGGAACATGTATGCCCACGCGTATTGCCAGATATACAAATATCAGAGAAAGAAGTATAGCAAGAGGTAAATAAATTAGACCAAGGAAAAGCAAATGGTCCAGACGGAATTTCAGGTTGGCTACTACATGAATGTGCAGAAGAGTTAAGCAGACCATTGTATTTAATAGTCAAGGAATCCTTAGGTCAAGGTAAACTACCTGATATTTGTAAGAGAGCAAACATTGTTCCCCTATTCAAGATAAGGAATAGACAAAATCCACTCAACTACCGACCAGTATCACAAGCCAGTGTTGCAAGTAAGATACTAGAAGAGCTGATAAGAAAAGTTTGGGTAAAACTTCTAGAAGAACGCAGTATGATAACAGAGAGGCAGTTCGGTTTTAGAAAGGGAAAATCATGTGTTACTAAACTATTAAGCTACTAAGACAGACTTACAGAAAAATTACAGAAAAAGGAAGGATGGGTGGACAGTATCTATTTAGATTTTAAGAAAGTAATTGACAGAGTATTGCACCAAAGACTTTTATGGAAACTGTACCATCAAGAAGGTATCTAAAGAATCTGTACTGTTGGATGCAGGATTTTCTCTGAAAAAGGGAAATGAGAACAGTATTAAGGGGAAATTACTCATCATGGAGGGAAGTGACTAGCGGAGTTTCACAGGGCTCAGTGCTGGTATCAGTTATGTTTTTAGTATATACTGTATAAACGACATAGACAGTAACACTGGAAATGGAAACTATCTAAATATGTTTGCGGATGATGTGAAAATACGAAGGAAAATTAACACGGACTTGCAAAGAGCTGCAAGAGGAGTTAAATAAGTTTCATGCATGGAGCAATAAATGGCATATAAAATTAAATACGTACAAGTGTCATGTAATTAAGTTTGGTAAAAGTGAGAAAAGACTAGACTGGGATTATAAGTTAGGAAGATCTACTCTACACATCAGAAAGGGAGAAGGACCTAGGAGTGATTATCAATAACAGACTATCTCCAGATGACCACATCAGTGAGAGAGTATGAAACATGTGTACATTGCTTGCTAATATGAGAATAGCATTTACATATATAAATGAAGACATGCTGAGAAAGATAATAACATCATTCATCAGACCAACCCTGGAATATGCATCAGTAGTCTGGAATCCTCATCTCAAAAAACACATAGATAAGACTGAAAAAGTTCAAAGGGCCGCTTCAAGATGGGTGCGAAACATAAGGGATCTAAACTATGAAGAAAGACTAGAAAAACTGAATTTACCAACACTACAGAAGAGAAGGAAAAGAGGAGACATGATTAGGCTATGCTATATAAATGCATCTCAGGGAAGGAGAAAATAGACATAAATGATTATATAGCCTATGGGGATGCATCAGCAAGAGGACACCGCAAAAAAACTACATAAAAATTGAGGCGATAAAAGACGTAAGGAAATTCAGTTTCCCAAATAGGGCAACTGATCAGTGGAATGCACTACCGAACGATATAGTGTGTGCCAAAACTATTCACAAATTTATGGATATGTACGATAACAATGGTTTAATACACTGGACACTATGAGCTTGACTAATTCCTGTAAAGGTACAATTAAGTAAGAACAATTAAGTAAGAACACACACACACACACACACACACACACACACACACACACACACACACACACACACACGCACACGCAAACACACACACACACACACACACACACACACACACACACACACACATTACAATGACTTTAACTGTTATAATTAATTATAACTTAGTTTATTGAATTAATTTATTAACTTATATTCAGCTGCTTTAACTTTACCTTCTGTAACCTGTGAGACACACCGTTATCTATGACTCTGAAACTGGTTTTCTCTTATTGCACTGACAAGAGTTTAGGCAGTCAAAAAGGGAGATGGATCACCAGATCAATAGACATTATGAAGACAGACAAAAAAAAAAAAGATGAATTATAGAAGATGAAATGGCAAAGCTGCAGTCGTATGAGGCTCAACAAGAGAATGAAGCGTGGAGGAAAGAACAAGAATGAGAAAAGTTGTACAAAATAGTTTGGCTGATGCGGTTCATTATGTTGGTTGTGTAACAGAAGAAGAGGAGAGAAGATGAGAGGAGAGGAAGGAGGGAGGATAAGAGAGGAATGAAGTGAAGAGCAGAGGAAGGGAGAAAGGGAAGGAAGCAGAGAAGGGAGGCGAAGAGAGGAAAGAGGAAAAGAGTAGAAAGGGAAAAAGAAGAGAAGAGACGTAAGGTGAGACTTGGTGTGCAGGAGTTGGTGTGAGGGGTAAATGTGTCATAACGGAAGGATGACATCCTCTTATATCAATGCTTTCACTGGGATAACTTACACTTAACTAAATAAAAATAAGCTTGTGCTGGCCAAGAAAGAATTCCTTAGTGTGCCTCCACCAATGAAAAGGTCATTCTACACTGGTTATAACCCTGGCATTAATATCGCTTTGTTTCAGACTTGCCAGGAACTATGCCACGTTCACATAAGTCATCAGAGTTCTCTCTCTCTCTCTCTCTCTCTCTCTCTCTCTCTCTCTCTCTCTCTCTTTCATTACCATGATGGAAGTCGGAAGGACTAACTTTTGGGTAAGGAAAAGTAACATCAAACACACCCACCAAACTTCCCCAGCCGCTGTCACCTTGATGACCTACTAAATACCCACCCCATACCTCAACAACTGGCCAAAGTCACCATGTATATCACACTAAATACCCACACCAAACCTTAACAACTGGCCAAAGTCACCATCTATATCACATTAAATACCCACACCAAACCTTAACAACTGGCCAAAGTCACCATCTATATCACACTAAATACCCACACCAAACCTTAACAACTGGCCAAAGTCACCATCTATATCATACTAAATACCCACACCAAACCTTAACAACTGGCCAAAGTCACCATCTATATCACACTAAATACCCACACCAAACCTTAACAACTGGCCAAAGTCACCATCTATATCACACTAAATACCCACACCAAACCTTAACAACTGGCCAAAGTCACCATCTATATCACACTAAATACCCACACCAAACCTTAACAACTGGCCAAAGTCACCATCTATATCACACTAAATACCCACACCAGACCTTAACAACTGGCCAAAGTCACCATCTATATCACACTAAATACCCACACCAAACCTTAACAACTGGCCAAAGTCACCATCTATATCACACTAAATACCCACACCAAACCTTAACAACTGGCCAAAGTCACCATCTATATCACACTAAATACCCACACCAAACCTTAACAACTGGCCAAAGTCACCATCTATATCACACTAAATACCCACACCAAACCTTAACAACTGGCCAAAGTCACCATCTATATCACACTAAATACCCACACCAAACCTTAACAACTGGCCAAAGTCACCATCTATATCACACTAAATACCCACACCAAACCTTAACAACTGGCCAAAGTCACCATCTATATCACACTAAATACCCACACCAAACCTTAACAACTGGCCAAAGTCACCATCTATATCACACTAAATACCCACACCAAACCTTAACAACTAGCCAAAGTCACCATCTATATCACACTAAATACCCACACCAAACCTCAACAACTGGCCAAAGTCACCATCTAGCTATCTATCTATTGCCAGACGCCTTAATCCCGTCCGGGGTGGCCACAAACAAATCTCCTTCACGTCCCCCAGTCCCCCGCCATTTCAATGCCCTGCTTCCAATTCACATCCCCCACCCTCATATACCTCTCCATTCCATCCATTCATCTCATCCTTGGCCTCCCGTTCCCTCTCTCCCCCTCCACCTCATTCACATACACTCTCCTCGTCAGTCTCTCACTCTCCATCCTCTCTACATGGCCAAACCACCTCAGTGTGTTTCTCCTAACGCTTCCTATCACATCAACATCCACACCACAACGCTCCTTCACATCCTCATTTGTCAGTCTGTCTCTTCATGTGACTCCACAGGCTCCTCTCAAATAACTCATTTTCACTGCTCTAACTCTTGACTTCTGTCCCTCCAACAACGTCCAAGCTTCACTTCCATACGTTAGAGTTGGTATCACAATACTGTCATGTAGTAACTTTTTCACTTCCATACTCACTTCCATGTTTCTTATCACTTCTTTCAAGGAACCAGCAACCTTTCGTCCTTGTTGAACTCTTTCAAGCACTTCACCCTCCAAACTTCCATCCTTACTCATCACACTACCTAAATAGTTAAACGTACTCACATTTTCCATTCCCTCATCACCCAACCTCACTGTACATTCATTGACTTCATTTCTCTCGAAGAACATTACTCTTCCCTTCATTCACCTTTAGATTCCGTTTCTTACACACTCTCCCAAACTCATCCACCAAGCATTGCAGCTCCCCTTCGTCTTCACTTAACAACACAGTATCATCTGCAAACAACAGTACAGGGAGTTTCCAAACACTGCCCTGTCTCATTAAGGCCACTCCAACATCCACTGCCCTACCTTGTATCTCTTTTATAACCCATCCATATACAGATTGAGCAACCATGGAGACATGACACATCCCTGTTTCAACTCAACCTTCAAATAGAAAAATTCACTCACTTCAGTATCCACACACACTGCATCCTTAGCACCCTCATATGTACTCTTCACAGCATTCAACAACTTCCCATCTACTCCATGTATTCTTAATACTTTCCACAATCCTTGTCTATCCACCCTGTCATATGCTTTCTCCAAATCCATGAAGGCCGCATACAACTACTTTCATTTCTCCAGATACCTTATCCACGAAGGATCTAAGAAGGAATATCTGATCTACACAGCCTTTTCCCTTCCTAAAACCTCCCTGTTCTTCTCCAAGTAATTCCTGTGTTTTCCCTAACTCTGTCAATAAGTATCCTACCGTGTACTTTTCCTATGACACTAAGAAGACAAATGCCCCTGCGATAGGCAATTTGGTACGATAGTTGTACGTGATGACATTATCTGTTGTAGGTAATAACCATGAGGTTGTTGACAGAAAGCTCGTGGTACAGTTGGCTGGGAGAACATGAATGATTATGAACTAATTACTGAGTAGGTTATAATGCTGCTGCTGACAGAAAGTTGGTGGTATGGGTGGTTGGGAGACCATACAAAGAACATGGTGGAAAGACAAGGTGGGAGAGTACGCGACAGATGGTGGTGTGCTCGAGGTGGTAGGCAGTAATAAACAATAAATTATGAACGAAGTGGAGGGACAGGGTGGAGGAGTACACGAAAAGACGTTACTGAGTTGGCGTGGGACACAATACCTGGTGATTATTTTGTCTCATCCATCTCTCACAGGATATGGCATCAGCCAGTAGACGGATAAATGACACTCTGATACGTAGCCGATCCACTTCATTTGTTACAATCTCTACCACTGCCACATGTATGGTTTCGGTTTTATTAAGGATTTTAGACAAAGAATTTCTAAGGGATATATTCCATTTGTGGAACAAAATGGTAGTTGTATTTTTTTTTCAGCTTTAATTTGTCGTTTTGTGGGCAATCTTGAAAAGCCATCAGTGGGTGAGTTCCACGGAGATTGGAGGATATTTGTGTGTTCAGTTGGGGTATATGGAAAACACTGTATATGATAAATATCTGGGTCCTAAAATGACACACGAAAAACTATATAATTTCTCGTGAATATTTGGAGAACACCCTTCGACAGCTACGGTACCCTTCCCACAGCTCCTACCATACTCACACCTCCCCATCTCCCAAATACACCCATACCACACCCACACACCACAGCTACCCATCCCACAGCTCCTACCTTACCCACGTCTCCCAATCTCCCAAATACACACTATCCCACGCCCACACACCACAACTACCCTTCCCACAGTTCCTACTTTACCCACACCTCCCCGTCTTACAAATACACCTATCTAACACCCACATACCATGTCTACCCTTCCCACAGCTCCTACCTTACCCACACATCCCCGTCTCCCGAATACACCCATCCCACAAGCATACACTATTCCACACCAACACACTACGCCATACCCACAAAATACCCCACACCTACACACCACAGCTACCCTTCCCACAACTCTTGCATAACCCACACCTCCCCATCTTTCAAAAACACCCATCCCACAATCACACCCTGCCCCACATCCACACATCATAGCTGTCCTTCCCACAGCTCCTACCTCACCTACACCTCTCCCTTTCCCAGATACACCCATCTCACTCCTGCGCTGTTTCTCTTTCAAACATACTTTGTTTTCGTCACCTTTTTTCCACTTTCATACATCAGTCTTTAGTTCTCTTATATTCTGTACCTGAAAATTAACTTGCTTCCTCATATGTACTCTACTGATAATTGAAACACTCATGCCGACACCCTCGTCCTCAAACAATCCCTCACATTTTTATTTTTCCACCAGACCTATACACTTTTCCTTCCTCCATTAAAATGCCTATCTCGACACCACACTTTCCCTGATAAGAATGGTCGTCTCACATTCTATCCAGTTACCAATGATTTAATTTTGATGGAGTTTTTATCGGATCAAATCGCACTCCTGAATATTTTTTTTTTTTTTTCCCACACGCATTTATGAAGGATTTTTCGAATAATTTTGCGTGTGGAATGGGACGAAGTACTGTATTGGAAATGAAAGTGAGGTAAGTGGACGTGTGACTTTTTTTTTTTTTAATGCAAGGAAGAAGGACCCAAATACCAGAAGCCTGCAAGATTGTTCCCTTCCAGAAAAACAAAAACCAGATAACAGAGACTTAAATTCAAAATGCGCTCATTTCAAGGTGCCTTTGACTCCATCTTGTTGAGAAGACCTGTACTGTATATGGGGAGCCTCCCCACACATGAAAGTTGTACTCTACACAGGGGTAAGTAAAGCCTGTGTATAAAGTCAAAAATTGTGCAGGGGTAAAGAAGGCACGAAGTCGGCTCGGCACACATTATCTCTTGTAAAAAGATTTTACAAGAGAGGTAATATTATCTTTTCAAGATAATTCCTGGGAGAATGAAACCCCATATATGTTTAAAATTGATGCAGGATTGTGTTGCACATTGGTAGAAACTAGAGAATACTCTTGTGGTAGATTTTGACGGTTTGAAAGATGTAAGAACTGAGTTTTTGATGTATTGAAAACAACAAGACCAAAATACAACTTACGAGGAAAGAAGAAACTTCTTTTTGCTTCCTCTTGCATAATAACCTTTCTTGTGAACAGACTAAGAGTATTACATTGCAACTCCCGAGAGAGAGAGAGAGAGAGAGAGAGAGAGAGAGAGAGAGAGAGAGAGAGAGAGAGAGAGAGAGACCGCCTGAGGAGTGACTTAACTCGGGTGGTTGAGTGGATTAAGCTGAGTGCAGCAGACTGCACTGCTGGTTTGTGCCTGGGAAGAACTATTTAGGAAGTGAGGTAGGAAGTGGAAAAAATATACTACGTAGCAGAATGGTAAGTACTTTTTGACTGAATTATACACACACACACACACACACACACACACACACACACACACACACACACACACACACACACACACACACACACATTCTTCCTCCATTCCTTTATTCATTGTTAGTCTAGGGGGCTGCATGTTTGTCTATTTGCTCCATCCACGCAGTCGTGTGTAATTAGTCGCGTGTCATTTCATCTGCCTTTGATTAATCCCCAATAACTGTCCCTGACATTCGTAGCACTGAGAGAGAGAGAGAGAGAGAGAGAGAGAGAGAGAGAGAGAGAGGGCATTTAGCTGTGTTGTTATTTGTCCATATTTTACTTTAAAAGGAAATGCTTCTCTATTATGTTTTTTGTCTCTGTCTTGTTACTGGGTTGGACTGACTGGCTGTCATGTTTATATCTGTGAATGCTTTATGTTTCTTAATTTGTTTGCTTGTTGTAGTTTGTATTTAACAGCTATGCTTGTTTTAGCTTCCTATTAAATTGTTCTGAATGTTTTAGCTGCCTTAAGCAGATATGAATATTTTAGCTTCCTCTTCAGTAGCATATAGTTCTATCTCTCGTGAACCGCTGTGAACGTTTTAGCTTTGTGAGGCAACTTTGTTACTGCTTTCTACTATCTCAAAAGTTGTGAGATTGTGAGCTATTTCAAGCTTACCGGTGCCTTCCTGGAAATGCATTGTCATTCAAGTGTTGTTCCTGAATCCCTCACATACTGAAGTTTGCATCAGCATATTAGTTTTGTGTCTCTTCTCAGCTCTCATGGATGTGAAGCAGATTGGTGATTGTAAGTCGGATCGCCTTCTGTTACTCTGATATTAAGATAAACTAATAACTGTTGACCAGATTGGTGACTAAGAGGCGGCGTGATGACTTAAGCAGACTGGTGATTGTGAGTTACATCGCCTTCTGTGAATCTGATTATAGGTCTGACTGTTAGCCAGACTGGTGCCTGCGAGGCGAAGTGATGACTGTAAGGCAGACTTGTGACTGTGAGTTAGTGTGGTGATTGTGAGTCGGTGTGGTGATTATGAGTCAGTATGATGATTGTGAGTGAGTGTGGTAATTGTGAGTCAGTATGAAAACTGTGAGTCAGTGCGGTGATTGAGTCAGTTTGGTAATTGTGAGTCAGTATGATTGTGATTCAGTGTGGTGATTGAGTCAGTGTGGTGATTGTGAGTCAATGTGGTAACTGGGTCAGTGTGGTGATTCTGAATCAGTGTGGTGATTATGATTCAGTGTGGTAATTGTGAGTAAATGGGGTGACTACGAGTCAGTGCTGCAACTGTGAACCGTTGCGGTGACTGTGAGTCAGTGTGGAACTGTAAGTCAATGTGGTGACTGAGTCAGTGTGGTGATTGTGAACCGTTGCGGTGATTGAGTCAGTGTGGAATTGTGAGTCAGTGTGGTGATTGTGAGTCAGTGTGGTAATTATGAGTCAGTGTGGTAACTGGGAGCCAGTGAGGAATTGTGAGTCAGTGTGGTGATTGTTGGTCAGTGTGGTAATTGTGAGTCAGTGTGGAATTGTCAGGCAGTGTGGTAACTGTGAGTCAGTGTGGTAATTATGAGTCAGTGTGGTAACGGGGAGTCAGTGAGGAATTGTGAGTCATTGTGGTGATTTTTGGTCAGTGTGGTAATTGTGAGTCAGTGTGGTAATTGAGTCTGTGGTAACTGTGAGTCAGCGTGGTAATTATGAGTCAGTGTGGTAATTATGAGTCAATGTGGTAATTGTGAGTCAGTATTGAATTGTGAGTCATTGTGGGGATTGTGAGTCAGTGTGGTAACTGTGAGTCAGTGTGGTAATTATGAGTCAGTGTGGTAATTGTGAGTCATTGTGGTAACTGTGAGTCAATGTGGTAATTGTGAGTCAGTGGGGTAAATGTGAGTCAGTGTGGTAATTGTGAGGCAGTGTAGTAATTGTGAGTCAGTGTGGTAATTGTGAGTCAGTGTGGTAAATGTGTCAGTGTGGTAAGTGTGTCAGTGTAGTAATTGTGAGTCAGTGTGGTAATTGTGAGACGGTGTGGTAAGTGTGAGTCAGTTTGGTAATTGTGAGTCAGTGTGGTAATTGTGAGTCATTGTAGTAATTGTGAGTCAGTGTGGTAATTGTGAGTCATTGTAGTAATTGTGAGTCAGTGTGGTAATGGTGAGTCATTGTAGTAATTGTGAGCCATTGTGGTAAGTGTGAGTCATTTTAGTAATTGTGAGTCAGTGGGGTAATTGTGAGCCAGTGTGGTAACTGTGAGCCAGTGTGGTAATTGTGTGGATAGTGTTGCTGTTGTCTTCGGTATTACCAGCGTTAACTGTGGATATATTGTGGTGTGAATGGGCATGAACCCGGGAGTGATTGGAGGGGTAGAGGTTTGTGATATAGGACGAGGAGGAGGGAAGAGAAGCGAGAGGGAGGAGAGAAAACAGAGTAAGGGGAAGAGAGAGAGAGAGAGAGAGAGAGAGAGAGAGAGTATTGAGGAGAAGGGAACACAAAAGTAGTGAGAGGAAGGAGGAAGAATGAAGAGAAGGAAGGAAAAGGAAGAATGGAGGAGAAGGTATGGAGGCGTAGATAGGTATTGCATAAAACAAAAGTGATATTGGTGTTAGACGAAGGAATCTGTTGAAGTAAATTAGTTTTGTAACTAGTAAATATGTAAATCACCAGTGTGGTAAAAAGAGAGAAAGAGGAAGGCTCTTCTCCAACTACCACTGCATTATACTCGTATATACTTATGGTATTTACCAGCAGGAAAATCAGTGAAAGCTGTTTTGATTATCAACAACAGACATTAATATTATTGTTGCAAAATCAAGGAAGTACATTAACGTTGCCTCCCACTGCTTTCCACTTTTTGTAAAATGAAACCAGAAAACAATGGCAGAATGGAACTGCATTTAACCTGGTGTATTACCTCTGCTGAATGCGAACTCGCTGAACTAATAAAGGAAAAATAATACAGACACATAGTTAAGATCTGTTGCAGCGTGTTTCATCCTTACATCGTGTCGGTATTATTTCTTGTAATATGCAGTGTGAAAATAATTTATCTTTTAATTTTCATCTCATTATTTCTGGTTGCAGAATCAGTGAATGGTTAAAATAATTTTAACGAACTATATATCTATCAAATCTATCTATCTACAGTATCTATCTCTGTCTATGTATATACTATCTATCTAATCTATTTATCTGTCCATCCATATCTATCCATCTATCTATCTATACATCTATCTATCTGTCTACAGTATATATACTGTATATAAATATATATATAATATGTGTGTGTGTGTGTGTGTGTGTGTGTGTGTGTGTGTGTGTGTGTGTCTCTCTCTCTCTCTCTCTAATCTGTGTGTGTGTGTGTGTGTGTGTGTGTGTGTGTGTGTGTGTGTGTGTGTGTGTGTGTCTCTCTCTCTCTCTCTCTCTCTCTCTCTAATCTGTGTGTGTGTGTGTGTGTGTGTGTGTGTGTGTGTGTGTGTGTCTCACCCGTTTTTTTCCATTCGAATAACTCTTGCCTTATCTCCCTTTTTATCTCGCCTAATACCTAGTATTTCTGCCCCACTTCTCTTTCTTTTTCCTGATCGCTTTCTTTTCTTTCCTCATGCGTCCTCTTTTTCTCTTATTTTTTTTATGTTTCTTTTTTATTCGTGCCACTATTTTTCCTTTGTTTATGACCCGCCTCATTCATTTTTACTTCTGAGTCTCGCTTGACGTTTTGTTTCATGGTTCTCCCTTTTCGTCATTTTATTTTTCTGCCACGTTTTTCTCCTCCGCCAGCTTATGTTTCTCGCCTTTTACCTTTCTCTTTATTCTTATTCTTCCTCCTCTTCCTTCTTCCAACACCAAACATTGTTCATTTTGATAATTTTCTTCTGCCTCCTGCGTCAGTGCCCATTTATTTTATTCTTATTTTTGGTTATTATTATAAATTTCCTATATTTGAAAATTCTGTGGAAGTAAAAAATGAAGAAAAGTATCTGGGAATTTACAGCACGATTTCGAGCATTAATCATGAGTACCAAGAGACTGGCATGGAGAGCAAATGTGATATTGTGGCTACTCTTTTTATTTGACAGCTGAGTATGTGGGTGGTTGGCCAGTATGTTTATCTGTCTGTCTGTCTGTCTATAGATATATATTTGTGGTATGTGTGTGTGTGTGTGTGTGTGTGTGTGTGTGTGTGTGTGTGTGTGTGTGTGTGAGAGAGAGAGAGAGGGGGAGAGGAGCAGTAGAAACAATGAAATACAAGGGTAATGTAAATACAGAAACACATGTTTGTTCTCTCAGCCTCGCAGCGGTAATTTGCGGTAATTTCAAGTAAGATTTCCGGCGTCTGGCCAAGAGTAACTCTCCCTTTCTCTCTCTCTCTCTCTCTCTCTCTCTCTCTCTCTCTCTCTCTCTCTTACACACACACACACATCATTACTCTGGCTTATTTTTGTTCACAGTTTCACCTGTGCTTCTCTCCCGTCCTTCATAATTTTTTTTCTCATTTTCTTGCTACTTAACAGACGTGGAGTTTTTTGTTTGTTGTTACTAACTGGGTAACCTTGTCTTCCAAAATAATTTTATTTTTCAGAAAGTAATTTTTTTTTCATTATTCGAATGTTCTTTTTTTTTTTTGCTGTTCTCTTTCTCAGGTTGTTTATGGCTTGTTATTTCTGGATTTTTCTTTACATTTTTTTGTTTGTTCCTTTGATGTTTTTCATTTTGATTCCTGCTCATTAAATCTCTCTCTCTCTCTCTCTCTCTCTCTCTCTCTCTCTCTCTCTCTCTCTCTCTCTCTCTCTCTTTACGCATTTTTACGTGTAACTGCAATATTGGTCATGTCATCAGTCTGCCAGTCTTTTCTATACTTAACCAATTCATCGCCTCTGTTCCTTCCCCAAATTTTATCATGTCTTATCTCGAACAGTTCTCTCATTTACTTCGTTTTCTTCCATTTCCCTCCTCCATCCCTCCCCTCCCCCCACCATTCCTCTTACCTCCTATCACTCTCCCGAAGTCTTACTTCACCTCCCTCTCTCCAGTCTCATTCCTCACTCCCTTTCCCTTCCCTCACCTACTTTTCTTCCTCCCCTTCTCTATTTGTATCTTCTTTCCTCCACTCTTCCCCTCTCACTCACTCTCGTCCTCACACAAAATTTCAGTTCTTTAGAGAGAGAGAGACAGACAGACAGACAGACAGACAGACAGAGACAGAAAGAGAGACAGAGAGAGAGAGAGAGAGAGAGACAGACAGACAGACAGACAGACAGACAGAGACAGAGTGAGACAGAATGGAAGAAGGGAAAGGAGCAACTGTTTAAATGCCAATAGCTACCATATTAGTTACCCTCCCCCTCCATGCTGGCCCCGGGGCCATTTTTTCGAACTTCCAAAATCGAGTTTCTTCTAGAACTGAAGACAAGTGACAGACGCACCTCCCAATGAGGTTATTAACCTCCTAAACCCATCCCACTACATTTCACCCCCAAAATACATGAAATGACTGCTTGACAGTAAAATTTAAACAAAGTGAAGATAACATTATGGACAATGGTATATCGTTATTTTCGTCACCTAACCACCTTTTATGCTGCTAAAATGGTTGTAAATAATTAATAGAATAAGGTATTATATGCTAATTGTATGCATGATATGTATAATTTGAGAATAAAAAGAATATTTTGTATGGAAATTTTGTTCATTTTATTTATGGAAGCATCTAGTTGTAAATATATTTTGGATAGTATAATATACCTTGGAATGAAGGAAAGTGTTTCTATTTCTGGGTCGTTTTGAGATAAAAATACCTACGCCCGGACATGGTTGAAGCATGTGATGTGCAGATTGACAGGCTGATTGCTTGTCATGCCTACAGTACAGTGCGTGATTTACTGACAGCTTGAATGCTTACGATGGTTGAGAGGGTTTATGTAAATATGCCAGAGACTGTTCTCTTTTCAAAATACTGAGCATTTTTTAAATGATACACTCTATCTTGATGTCAGCGACATTGGCACCGAATGGCTATAGTTGACACGGCCGGCATAATAGGAGTAAAATGCATTTGTGGTGTGGAGTTGCTGTCTATTGATTTGATTGTGTGGATATATGAATATGTGTAATTTTGTTTTATGTATATGCCACTAAATATGCGAATGTCTGCATGTTGATGGATAACGTGCCTGAGAAGAAGTTGTATGTCAAGGTAAGGAGGAGGAAGAATACAAAGGAATACAAAGGAAAGCAAACAGCAACAGACCTTTTTAGTCCTGTCGAGGCAGCTTATATTACAGAATAGACTATGACTCCAAGATCTAATTCTAATGCTGAAGGATATGGATGGTAAAATAACAAGGCTCCCCCACCTCCAAATCCTCCAGGAAAAAGTGAGAGAAAACACCATGCAGCATGGAAACACTGACATGGAAATTTCACAGGAAAGACTGGAAAGGACAAGTCACATTCTATAATACTTTATAAGTTATCAGTCTGAATAACCCGAAAAAGTAATCAAATAAAGTAATACCTACGACATGACATTATGAACGGGTACGTTGAATTATTGGGGCGTCTGTAGACATAACGTGGAAACTGTACGATGCACAGTGTGGATGTTCAGGAGTAGGAGAAGGAAGAGGAGGAGGAGGAGGAGGAGGAGGGGGAGGAGGAGAAGGAGGAATGGAAGGAGGGAGGGAGGGAGGGAGGGGTGGGAAAGAGGGAGGAAGAGGGGGGAAAGGGAAGGGGAGGAGGGAAATGGAAATAAATATGAAGTTAAACAGAAAGTTTTGTGCAGAGAAAATATAACAAAAGGTGAGAGAGAGAGAGAGAGAGAGAGAGAGAGAGAGAGAGAGAGAGAGAGAGAGAGAGAGAGAGGTTAAATTTGGGACATCAACCTTTTCTTCCCCCAGCATGGCAATTAGTGATTCTCTCTCTCTCTCTCTCTCTCTCTCTAATCATCTATCTATTATCTGTTTCTGTCTGTCTGTCTTATAATTATGCCAGTTTATACTGTTCTTCACTACAAATTCTGTGGCACAAGTCTTTGCATGAATTATAAGTGTTTATGGTTACATACTCAGGATAATATATCCTATAATCACATTCCCTATCATTTTACCTACGGTGTATTTTCAGTGACTGTATGAACAGTTTCCTGTAGCTGTGGTATGGAACAGCCTTACTACATATATTTTGTCACAGTTGTCTCTCTGATAGGGCACAGTGGTATAGTGATGCCACAGTGGTACAGTAAAGTGGTATAGTAAAGGTCTTTTGTTCACAAACCTATCAAATCATATCCTTTAGCTGTGGTATGGAACAGACTTACTATATGCAGTCACAGTAGTATCTCTGTTATGGCACACTTGATAAACAGTTTATACGGTGGTCATACAGTATATGTGGCTTGTGTCTACGTTTGTGTGTGTTGGGGGGAGAAAGGGTAAGTCTCGCACTTGTATTTTCGCTGGTGTCCCGCAGCCAAAAGTCTCTCTCTCTCTCTCTCTCTCTCTCTCTCTCTCTCTCTCTCTCTCTCTCTCTCACACACACACACACACACACACACACACACACAATGAAATGTAGTGGAGCTGATTAGTTTCATATATTTTTTTCATACGTACTTTGATCAAGGAAACAGTACTATGATAATTTCTGTTAATTCCGTCTGCTTCTGACAGGTCTTTGTGTGCTTTTGTATGTTAGTAGCGGCGGGATATTGTTGAATATCTGGCTGGTTGGTGGAATGTGAGAAGGGGGCTTTGTGTGCGGGTACATGAAGAGAGAGAGAGAGAGAGAGAGAGAGAGAGAGAGAGAGACAGACAGACAGACAGACAGACAGACAGACAGACAGCAAAAAGAGAGAGAGAGAGAGAGAGAGAGAGAGAGAGAGAGAAAGGGGGGTGGGTAATTTTCTTCACAGTAATATGGAAACAAAATAAAAACGACAGTAAAAAAAAGTTCATATGTTTGATCCAAATTAGATCCACCTATTAGGAACTGAGGTGGTGTGAGAGATAAAGGCATTTACACTCACTTCACGTAAATCTTGACGTATGACTCCAGCGGACACCATGATTTATTTTCTTGCCGAACCTGCTATCTTTTAACCTCAGTCGTCAGGTTATTGTCTCTCTCTCTCTCTCTCTCTCTCTCTCTCTCTCTCTCTCTCTCTCTCTCTCTCTCTCTCTCTCTCTCTCTCTCTCTCTCTCTCTCTCTCTCTCTCTCTTCATCAGTCACTGGTGAATTCTTAAGGCACATGCTGACACAAGCTAAGTAATATTCATAAGTAATTTGCATACTGTGAGTGAGAACGGGAGTTGTTAGGTTAATGAAGTGTGAGAAAGACATAGTTCCTTCGTGAAGTGTTGGTATATTATGTATGAGGGAGAGATGACATGCCGACAGGCTGACCGAATTCAAGAGAGAGAGAGAGAGAGAGAGAGAGAGAGAGAGAGAGACTTAACTATCTGGTATGTCAGTTTACCCTAGCATACTTAGAACAGGACAGGCAGCAGCACAAACAAACGTTGATGCTAACTGACCATAACAATTAGGGTTTACATAAATGGCCTTAAGATTTGACGAAAAGAGCAACAGATGTGGATTTGGCGGATTGGTTAACGTTTGCATAACTGTGTGTATTGTAACTTGCTATACTTTGGTGATAGAAACTCCGTGTACAAACAGCTAGATAAGGAGTTTATTACGAGCTCACAACAAAATAGTCTGCCCTTCTTGAATGTCTGCTCTGAACTGACGCAGTGGCGCCGTGTTCCCAGGCGTGGGGCCCTGGGAAAGCGTGCTAGGTCAGCAAGTTTAGTGGGGGCATGTATGCATTGGGGGGGGACATATATACATCGGGGGTAGACATATTGTGGAGGGGGTACAGTATGTTGCATTGTGTGTGTGTGTGTGTGTGTGTGTGTGTGTGTGTGTGTGTGTGTGTGTGTGTGTGTGTGTGTGTGTGTGTGTGTGTGTGTGTGTGTGTGACACTAATGGTGACAAATGTTATGAAAGAATGAATGTACTATAGTTATATTAATGACAGTAGTGGAGGTTGTGTTTATGATGGTGATTGCGAAAGTGTGGCGATGAAGGTCTGAATTAGGATGGGCAGTGTTGGATATGGTGATTTTCATGGCGGACATAATGACTGTAGTACCGATTGTGTTGGTGGTAGAGGGAGCAGTTGTAACAGTAAAATAGAAAAATGATGAATGTAGCGGTGATTTTGATGCTTGTAGTGCTAGTAATCTTGTCGATGGGGATGAAATGAATGATGTGGTACAGTAAAAATGGTATATCACCATCACCATACCGCGTATGCCAATGACACCAACAAACCAACCAACATGACTAAGAGTAAACCCTGCCTAAACAACCATTCTTCAGGATATATTATGTAATTTTTAGCCTGTACATGACCGTAAAATGGTCAGAGATGAAGAACTGGTCAGCAGGAACAGCTTTGTTTTTACTGTGGCAGTGTGAGTGTAAGA
The DNA here is from genome assembly GCF_032717465.1 of Coenobita brevimanus. Taxonomy (NCBI): domain Eukaryota; kingdom Metazoa; phylum Arthropoda; class Malacostraca; order Decapoda; family Coenobitidae; genus Coenobita; species Coenobita brevimanus. The sequence goes on along the minus strand of NC_136970.1, from coordinate 21,598,170 downwards.
GGCAGGTAATGATAGTTTGAACAAATACCCGAAGGAAAGAATACGTCATTGTGCAAGGGAGTAACTGAACCACACTAAAGTATCATTAAGTTTACTGTCTGCTGGGATGTTTATTAGAAGTAGACTGGGAGAGACATGGTGGGGAGGGAATGAAGAGGTTGTGAGGGAGAAGCTGAAGGGAAGGGAG
>NC_136970.1:21462983-21592983 GCF_032717465.1 Coenobita brevimanus | reverse complement strand
TCAGGGACGCTCCACCGGCGATCTTCTCACCTACCTTTCAGACTCCTGGTCATCCTCCTTTCGGGACTTTGGCGAAAGCTTTGCCATTGCACTTGACAACTCTAAGGCTTTCGATCGAGTCTGAGATAAATCTTTAATTTCCAAACTGCCCTCTTACGGTTTCTATCCTTCTATCTATGCCTTCATCTCTAGCTTCCTTTCTGGTCGTTCTATAGCTGCTGTTGTAAACGGCCATCGTTCTTCTCCTAGATCTATTAATAGTGGTGTTCCTCAGGGCTCTGTCCTATCACCAACTCTCTTCCTTTTATTCATCAATGACCTTCTAAGCTGTACATCTAACCCTATCCACTCATACCCTGATGACTCCACCCTTCACCTTTCCATTCGATTCCCGCAACGTCCATCTCAGCAGTTACTTCAGCAAACAAGGGTTGAGGCTATGGCACACCTAATGTCTGAATTGGCTCATATCTCTAACTGGGGTAAAATAATCTTGTTGTTTTTAATGCATCAAAGACTCAGTTTTTGCACCTATCAACCCAACAAAATATTCCACAGGTATACCCACTAATGTTTGATAATATTCAGCTTAATCCTACATCATCCTTGAACATGCTTGGGGTTTCATTTACTCGGGACTTGTCTTGGAAAGATCATATTACATCTCTTGTAAAATCTGCTTCCAAGAGATTCGGTGTGCTAAGCCGACTCCGTTCCTTCTTTACCCCTGCACAACTGTTGACTCTATACAGGGGTTTTATCCGTCCCTGTGTAGAGTACAACTCTCATGTGTGGGGAGGCTCCCCACATACAACTCTTCTCAATAGGGTGGAGTCAAAGGCTTTTCGCCTCATTAACTCTCCTCCTCTTACTGACTCGCTTCAACCTTTGTCTCTTCGCCGCACTGATGCATCTTTATCTCTTTTCTATCGCTACTTCAATGGTCACTGCTCCTCTGAACTGTCTGCATGCATTCCTCCACCCCTACGACGGACGCGTAGCACCCGTCTAGCAGCAAACTCTCATCCCTTTTCTGTCCAACTCTCTAATGCAAGAGTTAACCGTTACTCCCAGTCCTTCATTTATGCAACAGGTCAACTCTGGAACTGTCTCCCTCTGTCTGTATTTCCTACTTTCTATGATCTCCAGTTTTTCAAACACAGTGCGTCCAGGCATCTGGAAATGATCGGATCTTGAATTTGGATCTCTCTTATAATTTGTTTTTCTCTTGGAAGGAATAGTTTTGCAGGCTCGTTGCCTTTGGTTCCTTCTTCCTCACATAACAAAAAAAAAAAACAGTAGCACTGGTAGCAGTGTAGTAGTAGTAGTAGTAGCATCAGCATCAGCATCAGCAGCAGCAGCAGCAGTAGTAGTAGTAGTAGTAATAGTAGTAGTAGTAGTAGTAGTGTAGCAGTAGCACTGGTAGCAGTGTAGTAGTAGCAGCCGTAGTAGTAGAAATAGTAGTAGTAATAGTAGTAGTAGTAGTAGTAGTAATGTAGCAGTAGCACTGGTAGCTGTGTAGCAGCAGCAGCAGCAGCAGCAGTAGTAGTAGTAGTAGTAGTAGTAGTAGTAGTAGTAGTAGTAGTGGGTAGTAGTTGATATTATGGTTGTGTTATTAGAGGAAGTTATTACACACACATAGTCTCTCTCTCTCTCTCTCTCTCTCTCTCTCTCTCTCTCTCTCTCAACACTGTGCGAAATGCTGTGTATTGTCTACCGGCACCGTCCATTTTCCTTGACAAAATTTACCTCCTACACTTTGCTTCCCTGACCCTCCTTCTTACCTTCCTCTCACCCTGGCATCTCTCTCTCCTCCATCTCCCCTTCCTCTCGCCCTTCCATACCTCATTCCCCTCTCTCTCCCCTCTCTCTCTCCTTTCTGCACCGCTCTTCCCTCCGCGCCACTTCATTTGCTTTCAGCCCCTGCTACTTTTTCCTCCCTCCGTCATCAGTTACATCTTCTGTTCCTTTCTCTTCTATCGCTGCCTTTATCCGTACTTCTCATCCACCCCGATCCTCTGCCTTTCCTTCTTGCCTACCCCTCACTGCCTCTCCCCTCCCCTCTCCCATCCCTCATTCCTCTCACCTCTCCATCATCTATCTCTTAATTTCTCTCAATCCCATCTTCAACCACTCTCCTCCCTCAGATCATCCTCTTCTTCCGTTGCCTTCCCCCAGCACCCTTGTTTCACTCCTTCCCCTGTTCCTTCATTCCCTCCCCCTTCTTTCTCTTCTTGCCTCTTCCTCCCGCCTCCCCCCTTTCCCTGCCTTCGTCCTTCAGTGCATACACATCAGTATCTTCCTCTTCTCTAACCTTAGTGCCTTTCTCTTTCTTCCCTTCCTGCTTTCCCTCTCCCTTCCTTTCCCCTCTATGCTCCCTCTCTCCTTTCCTCTTCTCTCCATGCTCCCTTTCTTCCTTCCTTTGCCCTCTTTTACTGCTGTACCTCTCCTCGCTCCTCCTCCTCCATCCCTTGATACGAAACCAGCACTCAAAGGTTTCTCCAAGTAACACCTCTCCACTTAGTTGATCTGTGGATTTATAGCGTACTAGCATACTTGTTTTGGCTATCTCTCTGTTTATCTGTTTATTGTGTCTGTCTCTTATAAAAGTGATAGCTGTCGATACAATTGGTACAATTGAACAACACCTGTTTCATGTCATTGCTTCAATTACGTGGTTCATTGGAAGTGCAGATGATGCATATAGTGTGTCTTTGAAACGTTGAAAAGCAGCCCAATTCCATAATGGCGCTGATGGATGAAAGGACATCATTTGTTGGAGATGACGCATTGGTGTTATTGCTTCTTTAAAGGTGACAGATTGAACAGTTTTATATCCAGTCATCCACCCCACCAACCACGACAGCGGACTGGTGTGTAGTTATGTTCACATATCTTGGCGAATGGGTCGCCTTGAGTCGAAAAAGATAATATTGCTCTCACCGCGTTGTAAAAAAAAAAAAAAAAAATGATTTTTTAAAAGTAATTCTCATAGACTTTGTGCTAAATGGTTTGCAGTAGAGTGTGTTGTAAATACTCTTGACATTCCTTATGATGGAAGGATATTTTACGCTACTCCTTTTTAAGCTATTTGGATTCCAGCACATGCACTCAGACAGCTGTAATATTCCTTCCTCTCTTGTGTTATATTTCTACATCAACAGATTCCCTTTGATATTCCATAATAATCCACTGTTGATGTCGAGAATGTGTGTGTGGAATTATGCCAGAGGTTGTCATTGCATTCATCTTTCCTCCCTCCGTCACTCATCCTTGGCGGTTTTATTTATATTAACAAAAATAGTTTAAAGCACCTCTCCTATCACAACTTTCTTTCAGATCATCAATATGGGTTCCGCCAGGGACGCTGCACTGGAGATCTCCTCATCTATGTTTCAGACACCTGGTCATCCTCCTTTTGGGACCTTGGCGAAAAGCAGCCTACTTCCATAATGACGCTGATGGATGATTGATCGAGTGTGGCATCAATCTTTAATTTACAAGCTGCCCTCCTAAGTTTTCTACTCTTCTATCTGTACCTTCATCACTAGCTTCCTTTTTGGTCATTCTATAGCTGCTGCTGTAGACGGGCACCATTCTTCTCCTAGTGCTATCAATAGCTGTGTTCCTCAGGGCTCTGTCCAATCAATAACTCTCTTTTACTTATCAGTGACCTAAGCTGTACATCCTACCCTATCCACTCATTCACTGATGACTCCACCCTTCACCTTTCCATTCCATTCCCACGGTGTCCATCTGTGCACTTACTTCAACAAAATGGAATGAAGCTATGACACACATAATGTCTGACTTGGCTCATATCTCTGATTGGGGTAAAAGTAATCTTGTTGTTTTTAATGTATCAAAAGCTCAGGCTTACATCTTTTAACCCCACAACATGTTCCACAGGAGTATCATCTATTTTTAAACATATCCAGCTCAATCTTGCATCATCTTTAAACATACTTGGGGTTTCATTCTCGCGGGTTTGATCTTGGAAAGGTCGTACTACCTCTCTTATAAAATCTGCTTCCAAGGGATTAGGTGTGCTAAGCTGACTCCCTACTTTCTTTATCTCTGCACAGGTGTTGACTATATACACAGTTTTTGTTCCCCCCTATGTAGAGTACAACTCTCATAATGTGGGGAGGCTCATCACATAATACTCTTTTCATCAAGGATGGATCAAAGGCTTTTCGTCTTATTACTCTTCTTACTGGCTTCCTACAACCTCTGTCTCTTCCTCGCACTAAAGCATCTTTATTATCTCTTCTGTAGCTACTTTAATGGTCACTGCTCCTCTGAACCGTCTGCTTGCATCCCTCTACCACTGCGGAGGGTGCATAGCACTCGTCAATCAACAAACTCAAATCCCCGTTCTGTCCAACTGTACAATAGAGCACCGTTACTCCAAGTCCTTCACGTATGCACCAGGCCAACTCTGGAACTGTCTCCCGCTGCCTGAATTTCATACTGCCTCTGATCTCCAGTCTTTCAAACGCAATGTGTCCAGGCAGCTCGAAAATAATGGATCTTGAAGTTGGCTCTTTGTTATTTATTTATTTATTATTAATATTTCTTTTTTTAGCGGGCTCCTGGCCTTTGGTTCCTTCTTTCTTACGTAAAAAAGGTATTATTTCACACACACACACACACACACACACACACACACACACACACACACACACACACACACACACACACACACACACCACCGACTCTCCCCTTTACATTCCCCTTTTATTCCTGTCTTCAGTGTTTCTCCTTTAATTCTCCCTTCCCTCTCACCTGCCATGTTATTTCTGACTTTCCCCTTCCTTACTTTCTCTTTTATGTTTTCCATTTATCATTCCTCTTTTAATGTCCTGCATCATGATCATCATCGCCATCATCTCTGTCTGTCTGTCTGTCTGTCTGTCTGTCTGTCTGTCTCTCTCTCTCTCTCTCTCTCTCTCTCTCTCTCTCTCTCTCTCTCTCTCTCTCTCTCTCTCTCTCTCTCCTAAAGGAAAAATCCGACATCCAATATCCGTGGAAATGTCCACTCAAGCAAATGGAACGCGGTGAAAGACTTCCCGGTGCTCCAAGGTGACATACTGCATTCTTGCACACACACACACACACACACACACACACACACACATTCAGCCATTTATTATAAATCTTTTGAAGTATTGACAAAGAGACCAAGTTACATGATATCCCTCTGCGAGTCTCTTATTGCCCGAACCTCGCGACAAAAGTGCAACTTTGTTTTCCCATTTTATTATCTTTTTCTCCCGCATATAATAACACAAACTTACACAATGTCATTTTAAAAACGAGGTTATTGGCAAGAAGACAATGAAAATCTCACATTATTCAAACACTACACATTTTTCAATTAACTACCTTGCTCAGCAACACCCAGCCTACTGGTCTGTGTTCATGTCAGGAACACCTGGGTCTGTCAGACCCAGGCATATAAAAATGCTGTATTTGTACAGATGTTTCATTTAATGAATTCCTGAATTTCTTACAATTAATAAGGGCTTATTTATTTGAAAATAATGAAAATATGTTTTGATTCACTTGTCTCTATATATTAATAAAAACAAAATAGAAAATACACTAACAAAAAATACAAACTTTTTGACAGTAGCCATACATGAAAAAGAAAATTTTGAGCCTAACACTTGTATCACAGCTTGAGGAATGAAGGTCCTTCATGATGGGACGAGTGGATCCCACCACCTCCTCAGGTACACATGGGTCTCACAGACCCAATATGCAAATTCTGGGGGATATAAAACAAAAACAGGGAGAGCCATAAGAAACCCTCAGAAACCTTGCATGAGCACAACAAATTAAGAAGCCATTGAGAAGAATAAGCATTGCACGTACGTAGAAGTTACTGAACTAGAGCCCACATACACACACACACACACACACACACACACACACACGGGTCTGTCGGACCCAGGCGTTCCTGAGGAGGGTTAATGATATTTAGCTGCACCATTTTTTTGTGTCTTTAATATGAGCTTTTATGTAACAAACTTGTTAATTTATTTATATATATTTTTAATATGTATTTACTCACTGATCATATTCTATTTATTCTAACATGACTCAGATATTTTTCTTTTTACACTTCAAATATCTCTAAAGCAGAGAAGACAAAACAACAGTTCTTAATCCTGTCCATAACACCTATTCCTGACTAGCATCATATTCTAGTGTTATCTATTGTTAAAGGTCACAATTAAAGAGAAAGATGGTAATTTTAGGCCAAGTTAACAAAAATATGATCATCATATCCGGTACGAATTCATATATCAATTACTCTAATAATTTCTTCTTAAACATCAGTCATAGTGTTTCTTATTTCTCCATTTCACTTGTACAGTACTTTTATTTGTTTAACTGGATAAAATAAGCTGAAAGAATTTGTTATCTAAAAATGGTCTAGCATTTCCTTAGAGTTATTTCCTCTGGACATTCCAAATCTCTTGCACTTTTTCGTTTTCGTCTATTTTCATTTTCGTACAACATCAATCCCACATGTACAGCAAAACTGTGCTACCCAATTTACTATATATATATATATATATATATATATATATATATATATATATATATATATATATATATATATATATATATATATATATATATATATACTATTCCTTCAGAATTTGTGACTCTCTCTCTCTCTCTCTCTCTCTCTCTCTCTCTCACACACACACACACATTTTCTTCTTGCCACTACCGTGCATTACTTCACTTTCACTACATTGCTTATTTTTCTAATTCGTCTGGTGACCTTTGACCATGACGTTGGGGATATCATGTTTTGCAGAAGCAATGACTGATGACCGATTCAAATATTTACTAACAGTTTGGAGTTCCAAGATTGTATTGTTTTCATCCGAGATGTAATGACATCTGTGGTGACATTCTTTGATAATTTAATGTGTCAGTGATAATATAACAATCATAGAGCACACGTTTATTATTCTTGCTTAGTGCTTTCTTAGTTTCTCAATAATTCAATGTGTTAAACTTTGAGGGACGGCAGCGTGAATACCAAATTAAGTCATGTGTCTGTAGTGTGCCTTTTTATTATTAGGTTAGTACATTTTTCCCACATGAACTTTATCTTCAGCAACACAAATGGATGCGTGATGTTACTATTTCAAGGACAACAGTGATTAGACATCAGTATAATTTATACGTAAAGGATTTCAGAACAACAATGATTATAAATGGCGTAATGGTACTGAAGGTGTTGATTTATATACATGTATTTCATTAACGTACACTAACCGTATTACGAGAGTAAGACAGTTATTGTATTTATATATAATATTTTGAAACAACAAATACGATATTCAGAAAGAACTGGTGGAAAAACAGGTGAATCATATCCAACAGTGCAGTTTTTTCACATATTATTCGAACTTAACTACGTATGGATTATGACTGATTAATTATGCGTGGGAGCACAGTTGGCACAAAAATACGAGTAAATGTGAGGGAAAACTAGGACATGCTACTGGTTTGTGTGTTACGATGTAAAAGGGTTTGTTATACAAAAGATTATTACAAACTTACAACACACTGTCTTACATTAAAGAAAGAATAATGTAATAAGGGATAATAATGACTACCCCCCCCTCTCTCTCTCTCTCTCTCAATGAATGGTTCTCTGCTTTTCTTTACCTCCTGCCCATCTTTCGTTCGTTCACATTATCTTACCCTTTCTCCTCCGCTTTTCATACCTCTCCCCCTATTTATCCCTCCCTCTTCTTCCGTTCCCTATACTACCTTTTATGAATCTCCCTCCTCTCTTTCACCTCTTCTATTCCTATTACTCTCTTTATCTTTTTCGTTCCTATCTCCTCCCCTCTTCCTCTTCCTTTCATCTCCTCTTGTATCCACAACCCAGCATCTTTAAAGCCTCGTTCTGTCCATCTTTTCCTCCTTCTCATTTTTCACTTTCCTCTTTTAACTTCTCCTCCTTCTCATGGTCAAGTCTTACTGGCGCTACAGTTGTCATGAAATGGACAGCAGATGATATGGTCATAGTCGAGTTTTCCATCCATCCATCCATCATCCAATTCTATGTTGCCCCATGAGGAGCTTAGAAGGCCAGGGCTAGGCAAGTTGCTTCTTACATTTAAGATGAGAGTGACCAGCCTCACTCATCCCTGAGTGGCATTACATGAGCTATAAACCCCAACCACATCTTGGATATAAACCTGCACCTGGCTGAATCCGACTGAAGCGCCTTAATTACTCACTAAATCACCAGGCGCCATACATTTGGTCATATTCTTTCCACCCAGCGTAGTAAATAGTTTCCTTGTATACAGGAAACCATTTGGCTTGTCACTCAGTGTAGAGTCAGCCATAGGCAGAAGGAAGAATGAAGAATGAAGAAAAGAAAGACAGAAGAGGGGGTGTAAAGCCGCCTGTTAGCAGGAGGAGGAAAGAATGAAACAAAGAAAGAAAGAAGAGGAAGGAAGGAAGGAAGAGAGGAGGTGGGCAGACACCCAAAGCTGCAGCACGACATTAAGTGGATGGTGAGCTCCTCCACCTACCAAAGAGTCGAGTCCTACTGTCACTAAAGTTGTCATAAAAAGTACAGTAGATGTGGTTATGGTCGGGACTTACTGTCACTACAATTGTTATAAACAAGTAGCATTGGGTGGGTCACGTCTCAAGTAGAACAAGTGACATGGTTAGATATACTAACAGAGAAGCAGCTGAGAGATGGAGGCAAAGGAAAAGGTAACAAGTAACATGATGTAACGATGAAATATGGAAATATCTGGGACTTAAACACACCGGGCTAACAAGTATTATAATGTCAGGATGGAATATACAAATACCCAAGACTCAAACTCAACGGGCTAACAAGTAACAGGCTTTAGTGGAGAAGAGGCCTTTTGCCGGAAGTTGACTACCAAAGGTTTATAATGATAACTATTACTTTCCTCTCCAGTACCGTCACTTCAGACCACTTTCACAATATACGGCAAAGTTTTGTGCACTTCAAAGCATCTGAGAAGAGCTGCAAGTATTTCTGGCACACGACAGAAATAAATATAGCTTCCAAACCTTGTAATACACTGGAAAGTGGTATTTTATTCCAGGCCTGTGTATTTTTTTTTTTTTTTACAACAGGGTGTCTAGCTGTAAAAACAAAACTGTTTCTTTGCGTTAAAAAAAAAAGGGTGTGTTTGTGTGTGTGTGTGTGTGTGTGTGTGTGTGTGTGTGTGTGTGAGAGAGAGAGAGAGAGAGAGAGAGAGAGAGAGAGAGAGAATCGCGACTGGCAGCAAAGAACGATGTTTGAACTCTTGAATTCCAATACAATCAAACAAATGCCAAACTCTCTCTCTCTCTCTCTCTCTCTCTCTCTCTGTTATGTGTGTGTGTTCACATGTGTCATATTCAGTCTGTCTGGGGTATTAATAAGTTCGTGTCTCAGTAGGGTGTGTATCTGTGAATGTTTACTTGTGTTCCACAATATCGCTGTGTGACATTCCAGTCATGAGCGCTTCCAGATGCCCGTGTAGCACGAGGGAAGGCATGGAGAGGTGGCACAATGGATGCAACTTCGTCTGAGCATTAAATTTTGTCATCAAAGTATTTGTAAAATAATGGAAGGGAGGAAACATTCCTTCTTACTTGTAAGGGAGGTAATTTGTTTGTAATAGCAGGGTTAGTAAGATTTCTAACAGCTTTGTTCAGAATTTTGTCTAGTTGTTTTAGTGCAACCTTTCCACATCCATTCCACAAGAGTCAGCAATATTCCAGCTGAGAGTGCACACGAGTCTTGTAAAATATAGCTAACTGATCGTCAGTGAAGAAGTTAAAGACTCTACAATAATCCAAGTTTCTTTGAAGCGGTTTAGGCAAGCAATCTGACATGAGAGGTCCATATGAGGGCATTGTTAAGTGAAACACCGAGAGTTTCAATACTTTTGGAGATAGGAATATTAGTAGCATTGAAGATAATATAGGAATATGGCAATATCTGTCTATTAGTAAATTGTATATACTTGGTTTTATTAGCATTAATTGAGGCCAGGTTATTTTCTCCCCCCTCAGTGATCTAAGATAAGTCTTGATTTATGGAGATGGATGTACTGACTTGAGAGTTAGAGATATTAAACTTTGTGAATGGGTTTTTGAGTGTGAATGAATAGTGAACTGTTCAGGCATCTTCATATAAGTAGATGGGATTGTGGGTGACAGAGATTACGGTCTCACTGCTTGGCCTGGCCAGTCACCACTATGCCCGAGCTCCATTCGTCCTCTAGCGACCCTGCTCGTGCCTGCGACCCGTTGAGGGGGGCACCCAACAGCAGATCAGAGCCGTCAGGAGCCACTACCATCAGGGGAACCGTGAAGTGGTACAACGTGAGAGCGTGCTACGGGTTCATCAAGCGCCAAGACACTGGTGCTGATGTTTTCGTTCACGCCTCTGGGATCGCTGTACCGAATCCACGGTATTTCCAGCGCTCACTTGGCGATGGGGAGACAGTGGAGTTTCGTGTCGTTCAGGCTTCCAAGGGTCCCGAGGCTAGGGATGTCGCTGGACCGGGAGGTGTTGCCGTGCAGGGCTCTGCTCATGCACGGCGCCGTCCCCCGGCCCAGAGACGCCAGCCAAGGGGTCCTGGGAGTTCTGGCGACACAAACACACTCGTTGCGATGTGTATCGCGACAGCTGAGGCTTTCAGTGGGGGTAGCAAGGCTGTTCTGGCTGTTCTCCTTCCTCAAATCTTCGAGGAGAACGGCCTTCCACGCCTTGCTATCCCCCGAAGCTTCACCAGCGATCCTCGTCTCCCCCCTCGTCAGGAGCGCCAGGCCCGTCAGCAGCAGCCACCACCACCCCGCACAACACCGCGGAAACGGCTGCAGCTGGATGCCCCTCTTAACAGGGCGACTGGCACCACCACCAATGACCCCACGATCACCGACCCGGAACCGTCACAGGCCATGGACATTGGGCATGGGGAGACTGTTGTGGAGGTTCACCTCCCTTCGTCAGGAGCTAAGGAGGAGTGTGTCTCGTCTCCCGTCCCTTCAGAACATCTGGATGAGGAAGAGCCCTCCTCCTTGCCTTCTCCATCTGCTCCTGACGTAGTGGAGGCGCCTCTTTCACCTTCACCACCGCCTGCCGCCATCGCTCTCTTTTCTTCTCCCCCTCCACCTAAGGAGAAGAGGAAGAAAAAGAAGAAAGGGGGTAAAATCACGAGTGATCCTCCCACTGTTGCTCGCCGGATCGAGGCCCTCCTTCCACCACTCTCCGGTACTCGTGATCTCGATGCCCGCATGGATGCGGACCTAGAAGAGCTACTCTTCTGCCTCACGGATCCGATCAACGACGAAGATACACTGCCTCTCGTCTATCAGACTTTATCAAAAGATCCGTGAGGCATACATCTCCAACTCCCTCTCTCCATTTCAGGAAGCCGCCATCCGTGAGGGCATCGAGTTCGATCCACCACGTGCTGCCCTGGTCAACTACATAGCCACCAGACTCCTCTCATAACTGCCACTCCACTCTTCATCTCGTCCTGCTCTTCTGCCAGTCGTATTTGTCACCGCTATGCTCTCAGTTAGAGAGCAACTTTCTGCAACTTCCTTGACGGGCTCTATGTTTACCCGTGCCCCACCAAGTGTGGGGCAAATATTCACAAACAAACAAGGGTGACAGATCTGATACGAGATCATTAATATGCACTATGAGTGGGGTTGGTGCCAAAAGTGATCCTTGTGACACTCCGGCGTGAGTGTAAATTGGAATATACATAATCTACTTTTATCTTTTCTTTGCTGAGATATGAGGAAAGCAGAGGAACAAAGACGTTAGTCCATTGCAAGGCAAAGTCTGTGCTTTCGATTGCTTGTGTGTGTGTGTGTGTGTGTGTGTGTTGGATGAAACAATCACTGCCCCCTATCCCCCCACACACAAAGTATTAATGTTTCAGCGATGAAGAAAGAAAGGCTGAGTCTCCTAAAATTATTAAAAATTATTATAATTTTCTTGACGTTATGAGAAGGAAGGCATGAGAGGAAGAGGAAAGGAAGGCGTGAAGAAAAGGCGTTAAAGATAAAGGAAAAGCCAGGAACCCAGAAGGAAGACAATGGAGGAGGAAAAGGGACAGGGGAAGGAGATGAATGAATATGAAAAAATAAATGGAGAAATGAGTGGGAGAAAGAACATAAGAGATGAAAAAAGTATGCGAAAAGAAAGTGGAACGGAGAGAGAGAGAGAGAGAGAGAGAGAGAGAGAAGATAAAGAACTATCTGTTGATACACAAAATTAGCAGAGGATAAAGAAGAGGTAAAAGGAAGGATGAAAGAAAACCTAAAACAGTCAAAATGGGGGAAAAAAAAAAAAAAAAAGGACAAAATGATATGCAATGTTAAGAATCAAAGAGAAAACTTATTAACTAAATAATTATGCTAAAAGAAAAAGGATGTTCCACGTTAAATAAGACTGACAAGAAAAACAACGAAAAGACGAATCTGGTAGAACAACGAAAAAAAAAAAATGTTTGGCGGAGACACAAGGAGTGCATATACACGAGAAAAAAAAATTAGGCACGAATGAAACGGGAATCAGTTTGTAGTTATAAAGCGACAATGATGAAGTGCAGGGAAAAACGCAAGATGGAATATAAACGATTAAAATGATAGCTCCAACTCAATGACAATTTTCCTGATTTATTCCTGCTGCCGCCGGACGCATTTATTCATCTTCGGTGAGACCCCCATACCGACGAGATTAACAGACAGGAAAAGGAAAAACTATATTGATTCATTGTTTAGTGAAAAACTTCGTCCAGAGAGAACGAGGAAGAATGTAAATGAATGAGCAGAAAAGGTTATTTAAAAAAAAAACGAGAAACATCAAAGTTGTCAGCAATGACACAAGTGGAAAACTGGAACAAGAAGGCAGTAACAAGGGAGTTTTTCCTACAACTGATGATCAGTGAAGGAGGATATGATAAAGCACACAACACTTTCTGAACTGTTTTACTGTTGTGGCTGGGTCATTTATCCAACATCTGAACGGGAAGAATAAGGAGCAAGGGAACTGAGGGGAAGGAAGTGGGAGACAATCAAATATGGGCCTGAAAAATTGAGAGGCGATAGAAAACACATTACAACTGGTGAAAGGAGTCGGGGATTGCAAACAAAAGAACTGAAAATAATACAAAAATCAAGAAAAATAACAACACGTGCACTTAACTGTTAGGGAAAAAATCGTCAAAGCATGACGATGAAAAGAACATAAAAACACGAGGAAATAAAAAGAAAAACAAATGAAACGCGATAAAATATCAGAATATTCGTAGTCAAAGTTGGGCTAGTTAAGAATCTAATTTATTTATATGAAAGGTAGAAACAGTTCACGTTTATTTAAAAAAGATAATGAAGAAGAAGAGACGACTTTAAGCGACATGACTGCAGGTGAATGTTTAAAATTGTAGCACAGTTACTGTGTGTGTGTGTGTGTGTGTGTGTGGTGTGTGTGTTCTCTCCCTCAAGGGCGTACTTGCGTATTACGTTTTTACTTGCAGGATTATATGAGGTTTAACTTTGTAAGCTGTGTCAGGTATTTAGTGTAATATGAATTGAATCGCAGACACCGTGCATTTTTTAAAATAATTTTTCAGGACAGTCTTTTCTCACCCTTACAATGGGCTGAACTCTCATAAATTTATTTCCGGTATACACAACTCGTCCCATGCACAGAATAATTTTATGTACAACGTTGGAAGTACAATGACAGCTCCGCCATAGCTACAAGCATCAGTAATACTGCACCAAATTACACTGTCCTTTAAAACAACCTCGACACTCTTCAGGTCTGGACACATGACAGCCACATTACCATTAACAACAACAAACCAGTAGTCATTTTGATCTAGCCAGAGCACCTACACCACCCCCAACACTCAAACTTGGAGACCACACCCTAGAAGTAGGGCACACCACCGAACTATCGGGCATCCTCATTGGTGACAAACTCCACTGGGACACCCACACAAATTCAACCGTCACTGCTGCCTCCTACAGACTGCACATGCTATCCACACTGAAGAAATCAAGTGTCTCCGCCCAGGACCTTACACATCTGTGCGCTATGTTCATCCTTCCCCAACTAACCTACGCATCTACAGTCTGGTACTCATGCATCGACATTACATAGTGTAACAAACCCGAAAAAAATTTCAGAAAAGGACAGTGAGAATCATGCTCGGCTTGAACTTCACCCATCTGAACCCTGTGTCTAGCACAGTTTCTCATGTTCACCAACTCCAACGGTTCGGAATAAAACAGTGACCCACGCCATGAACACCTGCTTCTCCCAGAGGCTCCCTGTCACCGCCGAGCTGTTCGTCACCACAATCTACTGGCATCAGAGCCAGAATGGACGGCCACAGACACAGCACCATCCCAGTTATCAGTGGCGCAGCCAGGGGGGTCCACGGCCCCCCCCCCCGAAACTTCTACGTGTGTTCGAGAATATACTTATTATTATTTATCTTCCTTCTTCCCATTTCTGCCAAACCAGTTTTTTTGCCTACCTCTCTGACTTTCCACTTTCCTTGTATGGGATGGACCCAAGGTGTGGATAGGAAAGAAGGGGTTTTACACACACACACACACACACACACACACACACACACACACACACACACACACACACACACACAGTTTTTATCAAATTTCTCAGATTTCATAATGTTACGGTTGGAAACTTGTAAGATATTGTAAGATTAGCTCTCATTTCAAGCACAATAATTTAGCTTCTTTTGTGTGTGTGTGTGTGTGTGTGTGTGTGTGTGTGTGTGTGTGTGTGTGTAATGTCATCAGGGAAGGTTTTGTTGATATTAAGGCTCTCAGATGCACCACTTCCTTGGATATACCCGTATTACAGTTGGGCGTTCGGGTTAGGGAAAGTGTGGTGGTGAGGTGAGTGCATGAGAGAGAGAGAGAGAGAGAGAGAGAGAGAGAGAAACAGACAGACAGACAGACAGACAGACAGAGATCTACCGTCCTCTTAACCTGGCAGGTGACAAACTTAGCCAGGATGAAGTTAGTATAAACGCCATCAACGCATTGCCCTAAACTGCCATCACCTCCCGTACCCTCCCTCTCTCACCTGCCCTCCCTCCACAGCAGCCCCCTCTCTCTTCCTCCTTTCCCTTCCCTCCTTCTACATCTGCCCCATCCATTCCCTTCCAGCCCATCACATCAGCCTCCTCCCTCCTGCTCCCTCCCCATCCCTCCCTCCACATCAGCTCCCTTCCACCTTCCTCCTTCCTTTCCCTTCCCTTCCCTCCCTCCAGATCAGCTCCCTCTCCCCTCCTCCCTTCCCTTCCCTCCCTTCACATTAGCCCCCGTCCTCCTTCTCCCTCGCATTCCCTCGCTCGATATCAGTCCCCTCCCTCCTCGTCTTTCCCCTTTCCTCTGTCCATACAGTCCCCTTCCCTCTCCCTCCCATCCTTTCCCTCCGTCTAAACCTGTCCCCTTGCTACAAATACATGTCTGTCCGAAGTGTACCTGTATTTCAACCCCCCCCCTCTCTCTCTCTCTCTCTCTCTCTCTCAACACAAGGATGTTAAACCAATTAGTAGAGAATCAATTACCTTTCCCGTCGGATACCTAAATGACTTCCTTAGGTCATCATTAGGGGCAGCGATTGCAATAAATATTAACAAAACTCATTAATTACTGACTCTGATCGTGTGTCATCAAAAAAAGCATATATACACATCTCTGCCGTCGGCCTTAAAAATCTTTTATTTTTAGTATTTCTGCTCTGTGCCTGCCCCTGTAGCCCTTCTTGTCTTCTGCCTCAGTATATCTACTTTGTGCCTTCCCTTGCCACTCTTCTTGTCTTCTGCCTCAGTATATCTACTTTGTGCCTTCCCTTGCCACTCTTCTTGTCTTCTGCCTCAGTATATCTACTTTGTGCCTTCCCTTGCCACTCTTCTTGTCTTCTGCCTCAGTATATCTTTGTGCCTTCCCTTGCCACTCTTCTTGTCTTCTGCCTCAGTATATCTACTTTGTGCCTTCCCTTGCCACTCTTCTTGTCTTCTGCCTCAGTATATCTTTGTGCCTTCCCTTGCCACTCTTCTTGTCTTCTGCCTCAGTATATCTACTTTGTGCCTTCCCTTGCCACTCTTCTTGTCTTCTGCCTCAGTATATCTACTTTGTGCCTTCCCTTGCCACTCTTCTTGTCTTCTGCCTCAGTATATCTACTGTACTTTGTGCCTTCCCTTGCCACTCTTCTTGTCTTCTGCCTCAGTATATCTACTCTGTGCCTACCCGTGCAATCCTTCTTGTCTCTGCCTCAGTATATCTACTTTGTGCCTTCCCTTGCCACTCTTCTTGTCTCTTCTGCCTCAGTATATCTACTGTACTTTGTGCCTTCCCTTGCCACTTTTCTTGTCTCTTCTGCCTCAGTATATCTACTCTGTGCCTTCCCTTGCCACCCTTTTTGTCTCTTCTGCCTCAGTATATCTACTTTGTGCCTTCCCTTGCCACCCTTTTTGTCTCTTCTGCCTCAGTATATCTACTCTGTGACTTCCCGTGTCACCCGTCTTGTCTCTTCTGCCTCAGTATATCTACTCTGTGCCTTCCCGTGCCACCCTTCTTGTCTCTTCTGCCTCAGTATATCTTTCTCTGTGCCTTCCCGTGCCACCCTTCTTGTCTCTTCTGCCTCAGTATTTCTGTGTTGTGGCTTCCCCTGTCACCCTTCTTGTCTCTTTTGCCTCAGTTTCTACTCTTAAACTTTGGATAGTATACTTTGGAGAAACTGAGTCTAAACACTTTTCTCTTCTCAAAACCCATTATCATTTGTTCATTTTAAACCCATTTGCGTAACTACCACCAGGCCAATAATTGATAAAAAGAGATGGGGGGAATCGATACGATATTATTTTACAAGTGGACCCACAAAACGGCAATGAATCGCACTCACTTTATACTGTAGATCGTGTTGTGTAGCTGATTTCTATATAGGTCTCACCCAGCGGAGGTGTTTAGTTTCCGAGATACTGATTTTTAATATTATTCCCTAATTCTTGAAAACTTCATGTCGTGGGAAGGTGTGTCCTCTGTGTAGACCATGCGAAAATGACCAGTGAGCTTTCACTGTGCCTGCGTCAGAAACTAGCCATTATGGCAAACATTTATCATCCAGTCAGATTCAGATTAGTCACAGCTGTCAGCCAATAGCGTACTTCATAAACCACGTCACGATGCAGCAAATTCAAACTTGATTTTTTTCAGTCACGTTTCAGCCTTGACAGTGGGCGGTCAGTCTTTTATGAAAAAGATATTAGCGCGTTTGAATATTTCCGGCGTTCCCAAGTTTCACCAGTGAATCCTCCTAACTGTCCTACGCACGATACTAACTTAACTTTTCGTGGGGAGAAACTCTTCTGGAGGTGCCGCCACACATATCACCAACACCCGTTGATAACTCATCGGATGAGGACGCCCAGTTATTCGGTACGCAACCTTTAAGGTTAGATTACGTTAGGCTAGGTTAAGTCTAGGTTAGGTTAGTTTAGGCTAATTCTTGGTTAGGTTAGGTTAATTCTAAGTTAGGTTAGATTAGGTTAATTTTAGGTTAGGTTAGGTTAGGTTAATTCTAGTTTAGATTGTTGGGCTAATTCTAGGTTAGGTCAGGTTAATTCTAGGTTAGGTTGGTTTAGGTTAATTCTAGGTTAGGTTAGGTTAATTCTAGGTTATGTTAGATTAATTCTAGGTTAGGCTAGGTTAATGCTAGGTTAGGTTAGGTTAGGTTAATTTTAGGTTAGGTTGGTTTAGGTTAATTCTAGGTTAGGTTAGTTTAGGCTAATTCTAAGTTAGGTTAGGTTAATTCTAGGTTAGGTTAGGTTCATTCTAGGTTAAATTAGGTTAGGTTAATTCTAGATTGGGTTTGGTTAGGTAAAGTCTAAGCGAAACTTGGTTATTTCAAGGTTTGGTTAAGTTACTTTGCGTTACTTTAATTCTAGGTTGGGTGAGGTAGGGTAGGTTTCGGTAATTCCCATTGATTCTGGTGTTCATAAGAATTTCAGAATGCAGTGTTTTTTAGTGTTCTTCATTTGATCCTAATAATCATTTCTCCCGATAATTATTCGTTTTTTTCGTTTTTTCCAGCTTCCTGCCCTGGTCTGCTCGGCTGGGTGGGAGGGGGAGGGGAATTTCGAAAACGATTGATTTCCGCCGGAAATGAATGTATATGAGATTAAATGAAAACACTGTAAAACACTGCATTCTGAAATTCTTATGGGAAAAAATTGGTGTGGGTCCACTTGTAAAACATTACCGTCGAGACTTGGCATATTTTCAATTTCTTCAAGCATTTTCACCCTTTCCTTCACGACCTCGGGCCATTGAATTAAAATTCTCCCCCGAAGTCTGCCAATTAAAGAAGTTGCTGCGACATTTTCCGTGATAACTGGCGGTAAAAACGGCCTGGACCCTGGAAGTAATCTGCGTCACGGGAAAGTTGGCGATTGAATATCTCTGACGACCAGCGAACAAGTGCTTGAGAGATTATGTGAAGATCAGAGAGGCGTGGAGTGAGCAGCTACAGTGCTTTGGTGTCCCCCTCTCTTCCAAACTCTTACCTCTGTTTTTTAACCTCCTTCCTATATTATTCTTTTCCTGTCTATACTTTACTTTCCCTGTTCCTCCCATTCACCTGCCAGCTTGGGGTCGAGCACTGTACGGAGGATTCAGCGCTGCAGTTCTCGGCCTTACCTCTTTTTACCTCCCCCTGTTGGCCACAGATCATTTTGTGTTGCCGTGACAACGTTTACCACTTCCTCCCGCCATTGCAAGGCTTCCTCGGTCATGTACTTCTCCATTTTAACCTTCCATCTCCTTGTTTGTCGTTTTTTTTTTTTCTGTCTTCCTTTCCATATGCTTCCACTGATGTCACAGCCCCCCTCCCTCCCACACACACTGCTGACTGTAAACCCATGTAGATTTGTAAACTGTTGTATGGAGTCTACCAGCACGTTCCTCTTACGAAGGTTTACCGTGAGTCTTGCCTCCCCGGCCAACAATGCCTCTCCTTCACCCCTCCTTCCTTCTCTACTAACCCTGACCCTTATATATATACGTCTCTCCTTTCCCTCTCCTTCCCTCTTTCCCCTCACTTTTCCCTGTCAGTAATCTCATAACTTCTGTCCGTTTTCCTCCCATCTCCCTCCCTGATCTGCAAACTTGCACTCCCCCCCCCACCCATACCCTTAGCCCCTCCCTTTCTCCTCTTTTCCTTTCCTTCCTTTCTCATGCGATTTGTTGTGTGATCGTATGCCTGGTGGTGTGGCTTTGACGCTGTGAATCTGGTCGTGTGCAAAATTGACAGTGGCCTTATAATTGTCATATATCTGCTTAACATTATGATAATAATTATTCACCTATTTACTTATCATGTATTCATAGTATGGAAGCTTCGCCATACCTGTTTGTGGTACTGATTGCCTTTGTAAGCTTGGGCACATTTTACATTTGTCTCAGTAACTGGCTAACTGTATTCTTAACTGTAACAATATTCCAGTCAGGTATTGAGAGAGACTACAGCTAAGCAGCTTTACAGGTCTGTGGTTTTCTCTAAAATTTATTACAAAGAAAACTGGACAGATTTGGATTAGGCTTTCCACTAGGCTAAATGGCAAAATGTTCAGCCAAAATTCTCAGCAAACTTTTTTATCATAGGGTTCTCAACCATATAGCTGAATCTCAAGTAGTTTATATTTCAATTTCAGATAAGCAGTTTTTGGGCCAAAAATTAGTATATGACCTTCAAAAATAGGTCAAAGTCATTTAGATTTGGCATAAGTACATGGGCTACCATAAAGTACATTCCTGTATAACATCATCAAGATCTAGGGAAAAAAAGTGCAATGAAGAAAATAATAATGATCTATCTATTTATCTATTGCCAGACGCCTCAATCCCGTTTGAGGTGGCCACAAACAAACCGCCTCCACGTCGCCCTGTCCCCCACCATTTCATTGCCCCGCTCCCAACTCACACACCCCTCTCTCATATACCTCTCCACCCCATCCCTCCATCTCATCCTCGGCCTCTCCCTCCCTCTTCCCCCCTCCACCTCACTCACATACACTCTCTTCGTCAGTCTCTCACCCTCCATCCTCTCCACATGGCCAAACCACCTCAGTGTGTTCCTCATAACGCTTCCTATCACATCCACATCCACACCACAACGCTCCTTTATATCCTCATTCGTCAGCCTGTCTCTCCATGTGACTCCACAGGCTCCTCTTAAATAACTCATTTCCACTGCTCTCACTCTTGACTTGTGTCCTTCCAACACCGTCCAAGCTTCACTTCCATACGTTAGAGTTGGTATCACAATACTGTCACCTCTGGGGGTAGGGTTTTTTTTTCAAGAATACTCCCCCAGTATCCCTGCTTGTCGTAAAAGGCGACTAAAAGAGTTGGCGGAGGGTTAGTGCCCCTCCCCGGAAAACAACTAACTAAAAAAAACTAATGATAATAATAATAATAATAATAATAATGATAATAATAATAAAAATAATAACCAAAACAATAAGCTTCGCCATATATATGGCGAATCGTAATTGATTTAGAATACGTTTTATTCTGTTTGTGGATTAGAATTCGAGATGTTTTGAGCAGCACCTACTGTACCTACCTATCAGCGTATGCATGCATTTGGCTCTGTCAGTCTTCTTGAATATCTGGACGAGTATCTGTATCCCTCTATTTTATATTGTCTTTTTGTTTACGCAACGAAGAAGGAACCAAAGGCCAGGAGCCCGGAAAACCGTTCCTTCCAAGAAACAAACAAAAACAATACAGAACAGAGCCAAATTCAAGATCCATTCTTTTCGAGATACCTGGACACACTGCGTTTGAAAGACTGGAGATCATAGGAAGTAGGAAATACAAGCAGAGGGAGTAAGTTCCAGAGCTGACTTGCTGCATAAATGAAGGACTGGGAGTAACGGTTAACTCTTGCATTAGAGAGTTGAATAGAAAAGGGATGAGAGTCTGTCTCTATCTGAATAATATGCGTCTACCTATCTTTCTATCTGTACCTATAAATTAATCTGCTTAGTCTGTGTGTCAACACTATCTTTCCCTCTCTGTTGTATTAAAGTGTTGTGTTGGTGTGAGAATACAAGTACAACAACGCTTTGTGTCGTTACCACGATTATGTGGTTCACTGGATATGGCCAATGATGCATTTTATGTGCTGTGCAACTGCTATATTTCAAAATGGGAAAGAACTATCTGGTGGTATATTGTGCCTGGAATGGGAGGGAGATGGTAATGCTATTTTGAACTATGATCGATTACACACTTTTTAGTGTACCGATTAAAAGCAATTGCAACTGATAGTTAAATTTGAAGCTTGATTGTTGGCTTAAAAATTAATATAAAGGAAAAGTTATAGCAAGTTTGGTTAATAGCAGTAGTCAGCGCTGCAACACTAAAGTGTAGAGATTCGACCCCGGAAAATGAGAGAAGAGAAATATGAGAATATATTTTAACTCGCAGTGATCCAACAGGAAGGTGCATGAAATCCATGGAGACAGAATAGCAAGCAAAAATTATCATGAGTATTGTTGTCAAAGGAAACATTATCTATTCAGAGAATGATTTGGTAACAGTAAGAAAGATAATAATAAAAGATTTTTGGGAAATGTGTTTCAGAAAACAAGAGGGTAGTTACGTGAAAGTTTGAGACCTGAAACATTGCAAAAGATCCTTTGTTTTAAAGTAATAAATAAACCGAACTTTGTGTGTTTTAACAGACAAGTATAAGGTAGGTTTTGCCAGAATCATTGATTGTTATGATTACAGGAACAAGACAGAATTATGAGTGGAACTAGTGGAGAGAAACTGATGAAACTGTGTTAGGACTCCATTTTATAATTACAAATCATAATAGATAGATAGATAAATAGATAGACAGAGAGACAGATAGAAGCAGGGAGTCAGATGATGAGAAGGTATTGTGTCTGCGAGAATCGAGCAATGCTAAACATGCTTACACACTCTTAACTCAAGGAATGCTTTATAGGCACACGACAGCGCCTAGTGACCATACACACACATACACACATACTCACACACAAGCTTCTAGAACATTCCACTCACAAGGAACACACGTGACACAACCCCTGCTACACCAGAATTTAGGAAAGAGAGCTCAGAAGGAGACAAGCCATAGAACAGGCAGGTCAGAAGGAGAAGGGCTTAGCAACTTCAGAGAGAGAGAGAGAGAGAGAGAGAGAGAGAGAGAGCGAGACAGGGAGACAGGGACTCTGCTCAACTCACTCGTGAGTGAGAGACTTGTTAATATTTCCAAGCCAAATAAAAATAGTCCCATACTATTCGTTACCTCTACTGTCACTACATGACAAATGGGAAAGAAGATTATCCACTTACAAAGCTACTCAAATATAACAACCACTCGCCCACAAGTCTAATATATATAAAACTACACTACAAGTAACCACAAAGGAGTTACAAAGTTCTTTATGACATTTTGGTAGCAGCGAACGTATACGAACCTCGTCTACGAATCAACATTGAATTCCTACAAAATATCAAGATTGAAAACAAGAATACCTCTCACAAATAACAACTTACAACCAGCTCCTGACATTTCTCTCCAACCAGCCCCCTCCGTCTCCCCGATCATCATGCTGATGCAGAGGTGAAGAGGTCACAGGACGCCTTGCAAGTAGTTTAACAATATATTGATACAAACAATCTTGCAACTTCTACGACGAACCAGCGAACTACAGCCATCTACAATCAACTATAAGTAACAACTCTACGAGTCGTCTGTATAATCTTCTACATGCGCCTACAAGTAGCGGCAGTCTTCATCCTACAAAGAGTAAATCACAAGAAAAAAGGATCACGAATACTTCGAGGAAGAAAAATGGAACAAACAAACGAAGAGTGAGACACGACTCACAACTCATCTTACTCACTCATCTTCACTCAAGTCACTCATCGCTACTCATTCACTCACCACAGCTACCAGTGTGGGAAGTCGACGTCATCATGCGTGCTTGCTGAAAAGACGCCACGTCAGTCAACTCACCACTTGCACCACCACTCACACCATTCCCACCACGGTAAAAATTAGTGAGTTACATAGTTACTTCATTTATACAATACACAGTGATAGACAATATGCTTCTGCACAAACATATAAAACGTGCTGTATAGTTACAACTTAAATTCATATACCTACTTCAATTATCTTCATAATTCAATCATTAAATACTTGCACCAACAAAATAAATATTCTACACTGTAAATATTCATTCAATTATTATAGCATTTATTTACTACCAACGAGTGTTACCATTTATACCTACATTAAATACGTGTTTCATACGTACAACTATACATTATTACATCTACAAAGTAATAAAGAAAATATACCATCACAGTTACTCAGTGAGCGATTAAAAGAACTGTATTAAACATTTATTAATTAAAGCTACCTAGTGGAAACATATAAATTAAGTTGCAAGGTAAACTAGAGAAAAAAAAAATGGCCAACACAAATGACGTTAGCAAGAGTGAACATCTTCAACACAATCTTGAAGACAATGATTTCCACACAGTGCTGACATACATATTACCCACGATAGGTACAAGTGAACAAGTCAGTGTATATAATTAATACTGTATATATGTATATATATTTTTATATAAAATAACAAAATATGGGACTATATAATATCATTTTCAATAATATCTGTGCAATATAAACTAAACTTTAAAAAAGTACCCCAAGGAAATTAGCCAGTAATTATGCAACCATGAACAACATGGAAAAAGCGTACACAAGCGAAGAAAAACAAACTATAGAAAATCAATACATACAAAAAAAAAAAAAAAAAAAAAGAAAGAAAGAAAAAGTAAGAAAGGAAAACGAGAGAAATAGAGTAAGATCACATAACAAACAAATGAAAATAAGTGTAAGTGTTACTACAAATGCCAAAATACCACATAAACTACAAACAAAAAGTAAATTGTTGTCTCCACAAGCAAGTGGCATGACACATCATCACTATCGTCGACCGCAGCATGACCGGATTCATATGTCAGGACTGCAATTATTACAATTATGTAACGATAAACGATATTTAACAATTATGTAACGACAAACGATTGCATTATGTTAAACTTTGCCAATTAACAGTTGCATTAACAAGATGTAACTTTTATGTAACTTTAACTACAATTATAAGGCCAAGACACTTATGTAACAGTTGCATTAACAAAATGTAACTACAGTTATAAGGCCAACACAATTATGCATTTCACTACAATAACCCAAGTACATACTGTATTACGATTCAATAATTTACTTTAATGCATTTATTCAAATATGTATACAACTTGTTTAAAATGTAATATTGCTGAATAATCACTATTTACTATGAATATTATATGTATACAATATTCATACAATTATGTTACTTTTACAATATTATGTATTTCACTTAATTAGCTTATAAGTTCAATATAATGTGTATATAATATGTATTAATATGTTAGGACTATTAACTGTCGATGGTACGCCATTTTTGCGCGGCCGAGCAATATGTTAGGACTCCATTTTATAATTACAAATCATAATAGATAGATAGATAAATAGATAGACAGAGAGACAGATAGAAGCAGGGAGTCAGATGATGAGAAGGTATTGTGTCTGCGAGAATCGAGCAATGCTAAACATGCTTACACACTCTTAACTCAAGGAATGCTTTATAGGCACACGACAGCGCCTAGTGACCATACACACACATACTCACACACAAGCTTCTAGAACATTCCACTCACAAGGAACATACATGACAACCCCTGCTACACCAGAATTTAGGAAAGAGAGCTCAGAAGGAGACAAGCCATAGAACAGGCAGGTCAGAAGGAGAAGGGCTTAGCAACTTCAGAGAGAGAGAGAGAGAGAGAGAGCGAGACAGGGAGACAGGGACTCTGCTCAACTCACTCGTGAGTGAGAGACTTGTTAATATTTCCAAGACAAATAAAAATAGTCCCATACTATTCTTTACCTCTCCTGTCACTACATGACAAATGGGAAAGAAGATTATCCACTTACAAAGCTACTCAAATATAACAACCGCTCGCCCACAAGTCTAATATATATAAAACTCCACTACAAGTAACCACAAAGGAGTTACAAAGTTCTTTATGACATTTTGGTAGCAGCGAACGTATACGAACCTCGTCTATGAATCAACATTGAATTCCTACAAAATATCAAGATTGAAAACAAGAATACCACTCACAACCAACAACTTGCAACCAGCTCCTGACATTTCTCTCCAACCAGCCCCCTCCGTCTCCCCGATCATCATGCTGATGCAGAGGTGAAGAGGTCACAGGACGCCTTGCAAGTAGTTTAACAATATATTGATACAAACAATCTTGCAACTTCTACGACGAACCAGCGAACTACAGCCATCTACAATCAACTATAAGTAACAACTCTACGAGTCGTCTGTATAATCTTCTACACGCACCTACAAGTAGCGGCAGTCTTCATCCTACAAAGAGTAAATCACAAGAAAAAAGGACCACGAATACCTCGAGGAAGAAAAACAGAACAAACAAACGAAGAGTGAGACACGACTCACAACTCATCTTACTCACTCATCTTCACTCAAGTTACTCATCGCTACTCATTCACTCACCACAGCTACCAGTGTGGGAAGTCGACGTCATCATGCGTGCTTGCTGAAAAGACGCCACGTCAGTCAACTCACCACTTGCACCACCACTCACACCATTCCCACCACGGTAAAAATTAGTGAGTTACATAGTTACTTCATTTATACAATACACAGTGATAGACAATATGCTTCTGCACAAACATATAAAACGTGCTGTATAGTTACAACTTAAATTCATATACCTACTTCAATTATCTTCATAATTCAATCATTAAATACTTGCACCAACAATAAATATTCTACACTGTAAATATTCATTCAATTATTATAGCATTTATTTACTACCAACGAGTGTTACCATTTATACCTACATAAAATACGTGTTTCATACTGTACATACAACTATACATTATTACAACTACAAAGCAATAAAGAAAATATACCATCACAGTTACTCAGTGAGCGATTAAAAGAACTGTATTAAACATTTATTAATTAAAGCTACCTAGTGGAAACATATAAATTAAGTTGCAAGGTAAACTAGAGAAAAAAAAAAATGGCCAACACAAATGACGTTAGCAAGAGTGAACATCTTCAACACAATCTTGAAGACAATGATTTCCACACAGTGCTGACACACATATTACCCACGATAGGTACAAGTGAACAACAAGTCAGTGTATATAATTAATACTGTATATATGTATATATATTTTTTATATAAAATAACAAAATATTGGACTATATACTATCATTTTCAATAATATCTGTGCAATATAAACTAAACTTTAAAAAAGTACCCCAAGGAAATTAGCCAGTAATTATGCAACCATGAACAACATGGAAAAAGCGTACACAAGCGAAGAAAAACAAACTATAGAAAATCAATACATACAAAAAAAGAAAAGAAAAAGAAAGAAAGAAAAAGTGAGAAAGGAAAACGAGAGAAATAGAGTAAGATCACATAACAAACAAATGAAAATAAGTGTAAGTGTTACTACAAATACCAAGATACCACATAAACTACAAACAAAAAAGCAAATTGTTGTCTCCACAATCAAGTGGCATGACACAACATCACTATCGTCGACCGCAGCATGACCAGATTCATATGTCAGGACTGCAATTATTACAATTATGTAACGATAAACGATATTTAACAATTATGTAACGACAAACGATTGCATTATGTTACACTTTGCCAATTAACAGTTGCATTAACAAGATGTAACTTTTATGTAACTTTAACTACAATTATAAGGCCAAGACACTTATGTAACAGTTTCATTAACAAAATGTAACTACAGTTATAAGGCCAGCATAATTATGCATTTCACTACAATAACCCAAGTACATACTGTATTACAATTCAATAATTTACTTTAATGCATTTATTCAAATATGTATACAACTTGTTTAAAATGTAATATTACTGAATAATCACTATTTACTATGAGTATTATATGTATACAATATTCATACAATTATGTTACTTTTACAATATTATGTATTTCACTTAATTAGCTTATAAGTTCATTATAATGTGTATATAATATGTATTAATATGTTAGGACTATTAACTGTCGATGGTACGCCATTTTCGCGCGGCCGAGCAATATGTTAGGACTCCATATTATAATTACAAATCATAATAGATAGATAGATAAATAGATAGATAGAGAGACAGATAGAAGCAGGGAGTCAGATGATGAGAAGGTATTGTGTCTGCGAGAATCGAGCAATGCTAAACATGCTTACACACTCTTAACTCAAGGAATGCTTTATAGGCACACGACAGCGCCTAGTGACCATACACACACATACACACATACTCACACACAAGCTTCTAGAACTTTCCACTCACAAGGAACACACGTGACACAACCCCTGCTACACCAGAATTTAGGAAAGAGAGCTCAGAAGGAGACAAGCCATAGAACAGGCAGGTCAGAAGGAGAAGGGCTTAGCAACTTCAGAGAGAGAGAGAGAGAGAGAGAGAGAGAGAGAGAGAGCGAGACAGGGAGACAGGGACTCTGCTCAACTCACTCGTGAGTGAGAGACTTGTTAATATTTCCAAGACAAATAAAAATAGTCCCATACTATTCTTTACCTCTCCTGTCACTACATGACAAATGGGAAAGAAGATTATCCACTTACAAAGCTACTCAAATATAACAACCGCTCGCCCACAAGTCTAATATATATAAAACTCCACTACAAGTAACCACAAAGGAGTTACAAAGTCTTTTATGACATACGAGTATAAGCAAAGTAGTTCGAAGGTTCAGGCAGGCGTGAAAAACACTTCAAGATAGTTCAGCCATATGTAGAGGACGTGAGAGAGAATACTGCTATATGAGTGGGGTGAGTGGAAGATGAAAAGGTGCACAAAGTACATGGCGGGGGAGTCCATGAAGGATGGTAGTGTGTAGTGGGAGGAGGGATCTTATACTGAGTACCGAAGATATACCTGATTGTCCTTTTTGTTGGACTCACCCCTCACAAGATGCGATGTTAAGTAAGAGATCGATAGAGATAGATAAATAAATAGATTCCGGTATGTAGATAGATAGGTAGATAGATCAATATCGTAGACAGAGATAGATTCCGTAAATAGATAGATGCGGTATATGGTAGATGGATGGACAAAGCTCCAATCAGCCATTTAGTAAGAGCAGAGTGGTGCACAAGCTTCTGCAGCTGATGCACAACTATGGAGTTTAGTCACACCAGGTAGATGAGAAGAATGTATCTCTAGTGACGCAACACTACCATTTCTATCTCGTACAGGTATTTCCTTCTTTCTCTTTTCAACCGCAGTTAACTCCTTTATGGCCTGATACGTTGCTGTTGTGCTCTGACTGTCAATTTTCTATCTATCTATTGCCAGACGCCATACTCCCGTAAGGGGTAGCCATTTGACTTTGAGTTATTTGTTTTACGGGGAGGGGCACTAACCCTCCACCAACCCAATTGGTGACACGTAGGGAGCACGTATGGTTTGGATATTTATGGTATATGGTTACCACCCAGCGTTGTACATGGTTTCTTGGCTTACAGGAAATCATTTAGCTTGTCACTCAATGTAAAGCCACCTGTAAAGGAAAGAAAAACAATAAGAAGTGACAGGAAAGATGGGAGAAATAGGAAGAGAGGAGGGAAGGCACAGAAAAAGAATGATAAAGGCTAAGGAAGAAGTAGGCAGCACTACACCAAGTGAGTGGATGAAGGCCGCCACCACCTACCGTCATTTTTACTTAATTTAATTTCTGTCTCTGTTGCCTTTTCATCATATAGCCTCCTCTTATCACGTCTAACGAGTCTTTTTATTTCAAAATGTAAACTCCAGTACTTTGCTTTAAGGACTTCAGCTACCTGGCCATCAACATGTTGTTCCTCACTTCTTAACTTCGCCTCTTTCCTTTTCTGAATTGCTAGATAGAAACGGTAACTTGATGACTAAAGATTTGGATATAAAAGGAAGGTGGAAAGAGCATTTTGAATCTGTTTTAAATAGACCAACCCTAGCTGAAGAGGACATTTTGCCAGCTGAGAGAGATTTGCAGATAGAAACAGGGGATATAACCTTGGAAAAGGTAGCAAAATCTATAAAAGAGTTAATA
Source organism: Coenobita brevimanus (assembly GCF_032717465.1). NCBI lineage: Eukaryota > Metazoa > Arthropoda > Malacostraca > Decapoda > Coenobitidae > Coenobita > Coenobita brevimanus. Next base: position 21,563,609 of record NC_136970.1, on the reverse strand, counting down.
AGCTTTAAGGCCCCAGGAGAGGATGGAATTTTTCCTGAAATGCTTAAGGTGGAAAATGATGAGTTGATGAATGCGCTTTTGAAACGTTTTAATGTGGCTTGGGATAATGGTGGAATTCCAGAAGAGTGGAAAAATGGAGTGATTATAAAATACCAAAACAGGGAGATTTAAGTGTGTGTGGCAATTGGAGGGAGATAACTTTGACACCCGTAGTTGCAAAAGTCTTTTCCAAACTCTTGTTGAACAGAATAGAGCCAGTAGTTGATAAAATTTTAAGAGAAAAACAAGCGGGATTTAGAAAGGGTCGAGGTTGTAATGATCAGATATTTACTGTAAGGCATCTAATGCAACAAGTTAATGAGATGAAAATGCCACTTAGTATGTGTTTTGTGTGTTTTGAAAAGGCGTTTGATAGTGTTTCACATTGGAGCTATGTTGAATATTATGAGATTCTATGGTATACCAGAAAAGTTTGTATGTATTATTGGTAGCCTGGATGAAGGTACTTTTTGTAAGGTAATGGTGGGTGGTTCTTTGAGTGATCCATTTGAAGTCAGGTCAAGAGTGGTTCAAGAAGGAGTTCTTTCGCCATTGCTGTGTGTTTTGGTTATGGATTATGTTATGAGAAAGGTTGCAGGAATTAAATGGAAAGAAAAAAAGATGCTAATGGATTTGCGGAAGTATTTACGAGATGCAGAAGGTGCTTGATTGTCTGGTGGAGGAAGGAGAAAAAGTGGGATTGATAATAAATTGTGGAAAGACTGAAATTATTAATATGAACGTGGAGAATCAAATCGATTGTGTAATTGGGAATAATGTAGTGAAGAATATAGAAAATTTTAATTATCTGGGAACGACAGCATCATCTAATGAATCATTAAACAATGAAATTGAGGAGAGGGTTAGACTGGCTTGGCGAGCTGTTGGAATGTTGAAATCTATTTGAAATAATAATATGCTTTCGGTACCTACTAAATTAAAAATTTACATGTACATGGTTAGACCAATTTTCATTTATGGGCATGAGTCATGGTACAGAACAATTGCAACAGATCAGGAGGTATTAGGATTTGAGAATAAAATACTGAGAAGGATCTTTGGGGTAAAGTGGCAAGACAGAGTTACAAATAAAAGGGTAAGGGATATTACGAGAGTGGAACCAGTTGATGAATATGTGAGACTGTCTCGCTGGAAGTGGCTGGGGTACATATATAGAAAAGAAGGCAGTTTAATACAGAATGTGCCAGAGTGGACTGCTAGAGGAAGAAGAGGCCGTGGTAGGCCGAAGGAAACCTGGTTGGGGACAATGAAAAGAGAAGCAGGAGAGGAGTGTTGGTGGGACCTGAAGAAGATAGCAAGAGATAAATATTGGTGGAGAGAGTTCATCGAGGCCCTATGCATCCCGTGGGATGCCACGAGAATTGATTGATTGATTGATTGACTGACTGATGCAACACTGACAGTACTTCATTTGGAGGTCCGAGTTAGGAATGGAACTGAATGTGTTGAATACTGGAGGAGAAAGAGTTAATGAATTCCGAATGTTAGACAACTTTAGGAGAAGAGGAGTAACTCACTACATGTACTGGAGAACTGGAAACCTAAATATTTTGTGGCGGGGAAATCAAAGAAATATCAATTGCAAAATTTAAAAGAACCATAAAAATTCTTCTTTGACAGATATTCCACCACAAAGACTTCTGAATAGTCATACGACTATATCCGATACAAACAATATAGCATTCACAAACAGTATATGTACGGAAATACCCCTTGGTAGTTTCAGTTGTAAAATCAATGTGATCGTGCTTTGTAGGAAGTTTTGCGTGAAGCACAGTTTACAAAAATACAAACGTCCTCAACGCACCAACAGTGCCAGGAATATCAATTCTTTGTGAGTCCCAACCAAAGAAAAGTACTGCTGTTGAAATCCTGCGGCGTTGTAGAAATACTTAGAAACAAATAAGAGTTTTAAAAATCCGAATTGGTAACTTTAGAAAATATTAACATTCTAAGTGAGTGTTTTTATGACTTGCCAGTCGGACTCTTGGTAGGCATAATATATTGTTTTGGCGGTATTCCACACCTCATAATATTCACTGCAACTATTGGAATTAGATGCCATGACTCTGAGATCAAGAATCCACTTGCCAGTGAAAGTAATTAAAATAAGATCCATATGAAAGCCAGCTTGGTGGAGACATGGAAGTGTCACCAATAATCATAAGCCAGTTAGTGTTTGATGTGCTTCATATCAAAACATTCGACAGTTATCCCACCGCCAGGAGCAATAATGACCTACTAATTGAGGTTCACTTTCGCCTGATCCCATCACCAGGAGCACTAATTATATACCTAACTGAGGTTCACCCTGGCCTTTTTCACGCCACCAGGGACACTAATTACATACCTAATTGAGGCTGACGGTGGCCCAGATGCTATCACTAGGGCACTAATTACCTGCCCTAGCGAGACTCACCCTGGCCTTCTTTGTTCCTTCTTCGCCTCCATCGACAGTGTTGGCTGCCAAGAGGGACGTTCAGGGTGACATTCAACAAAGTGGCAAGAATATGTTAAAGATCCTTTGTTGATACTGCGGTATACGTTTTCTATTTTCTCCTCTTTGCTCCCCCCACTTCTGCAAGTTCTCTCACCCTCCCTCCTGCATTTTTTTTTTTTGTCCACGATGTTTATCCTACTTTTTACTTTTTCAATCGGTTCTCTCTCTCTCTCTCTCTCTCTCTCTCTCTCTCTCTCTCTCTAAACTCATCGTCTGCTCTCCCTCACTTACATCATGACACCCTTTTGCAACATGGCACTTCTCTCCCCTCGTCTCCCTTCACCCTCCATCTTCAGTCCGCTACTCTTACCAGTAACGTTCCTTTGCTTCTCTTTCTGCCCCAGATGCTCAGCTAATAACCAGTACCGACAGTGACTCTTAACTCTCGTCCATGATTCAGCCAACTGCACGCCATTGTGAGAATTTTGTTAAATCTGTCTCTTTCTCTCTTGTGTGTATTCTGATTTAATAAAAGAAGTGGTGGGTGAGAGAATAATTCATTGTGTAGCTGAGTGGCTGAATGTGAGTGAGGAAAGCCTATAAGTGGTGGAGGAGGAGGAAAAGGAGAAAGAGGAGAAGGAGGAGGAAAGAGAGAGAGAGAGAGAGAGAGAGGACAAGTGTGTGTGTGTGTGTGTGTGTGTGTGTGTGTGTGTGTGTGTGTGTGTGTGTGTGTGTCAAAGTAAAGAATCACAAAATTAACCGCACAAGGATGGAATGAATGAAATTTGTATGTGGACATGAGCTGAGTGGAAGGATGTGCTTCGGTTGGAATGAAGAGAGGAAACAGTGGGAGGAGAATGAGAGGAGCGAGAGAAGGGAGAGGCAGAGAGAGAGCAGAAGGGAGGGAGTCAGGAAGGAGATGCATGAATAGAGTATGGAGAGGATAAAAGAAGAGTTTGGAAAGAAAAATAAGAAAGGAAAAGAAGACAAGAAAGATTGAAAGAAGGATAAATAGAAAGGGAGAGATAGAGAATGGAAAGGGAGATAGGAAAAGAAGGGAACACTGCAAGGCAAGAGAGAAAAGGAAAAGTAAGCGGTGACACTTGATTACAAAGGATATGTCAGGCCAAATATCTATTTACAGTTGACTACAATGTGATTTTCTCTTGTATCGGCGAGCAAGTGAGTGAGTTGATGAGTTAGGAAGTGAGTGAATGAGTGAGTGAGTGAGAATACACAGGACATGTCAGGCCAAATATCTGTTGACAGTTGACTACGATGTGATTTTCTCTTGTATCAGTAAGGGAGTGAGTGAGTGGGTGAGTTAGTGAGTGAGTGAGGGAGTGAGGGAGTAAGTAAGCGAGGGAGGGAGAGAGGGAGGGAAGTAGGAAGCTCGAGATTAGTAAATCTTTCATTTTTACGAAGCTTAATTTTTTTTCTCTTTCTCTGTTCTGGCACTTCATGCTTTCGGTCCCTTTACCTTGAATAATTTATCTCTTAGTTTTGCTAATTATGGAAGCCTGTGGGTAATTCTTTCGTTATAGCTGGAGGGAAAGTCTACCAGTCCTTGGCAGTGATGGGTGACATGGTAAAGCTGACATGGAAAAGGGTGATGAGCCGCGAGGGGTGGTGAGTTGGGGGGTGGGGTGGGGTGAGGTGCATTTGTACTCCACTTGTGTTCATTTTCCTTCTTTTCCATCACTTGCATTTCCTACTTTTTACTTCGTTTTTCTCCTTTCCCTTGTTACATTCACTTTCACCCACTTCACTCTTTTGTCTTGGGTGCAGAAAGTGAGACGTTTAAACGTTGGAGGTAGGTTTGCGAGGTAGGTTTGAGAGAGGCAGACCGATCAAGACTTGGGACGAGGTCATAGAGTGTCACCTCACGAATAAGAGACTGAATAAGGAGGCTGCCAGAGATCGAGCAGCATGGAAAGCCGCCAATAGACGACCAACACCGACGCATGCTGGCATGTTGAAGCCTCTGTAAATGAAACGAAAGGAAAATTTACCAGCTCTCTTTCCTCCTCTTACCTCTCGGCACAGCTCATTCTCTTTTCCTTTCCTCCTCTTCCTTTCCCTGTCCACCCCTTCAGTTTCCTAATCTTCCCATCTCTCTACATGTACCCCCCTCCCTTTCTCTTCAGTTCCCTCTTTGGTCTCTACCCACCTATAATTTTATAGTTTTCTCATCACCATCCAGACCTCCTTTCTCGCCCTAGGGCAGGGTGAGGAGTAGCAACGTCCAGACAGTTTTCTACAAGTTCTAATAATCTTTCTTTTGATATCCCTCTCCACTTGTACGATACTGTTCCCACACCTGCCCTGACCTGTTCTTTCTTTGTCCCCTTCCCTTCTTCCTCCTCGCCCTACCATCTTGTCTCCTCTCTTTCAGTATGTATTATTGCATCCCTCCTTCTTTCTCTCATTCATCACATTACTTTCACTTAATTTCCCTTTGTGCGTTCACCTTCTTTCACTTCTTGACTCTCCTTAATCCCACTATGTACCACATCCCTGTCTTTTTACCTATCAGTCTTTATTTAATATCACATCGCTCCACCTACCCTCTTCTCAACCTGTCAAGCTAACGCTGATGGTTATGTAGTATGTACTGTAGTCTGTATGTGGTATCCCCTGAATAGTTGTAAACATTATTTGTGAGTAACCTAAGGTCATTCGTACAGCGTTTAATGGTCACAGATATTTACGCCTGCTTGCCTTCCCAACCAGTCTTGAAACCATGTAAGGGATGTTTTAGTCACTTGAATCAGTGGACAGCTTTTATATTATATTCGTGCCATCACTACATGTCTTTTTCAGATTAAGTGGGACCACTGGATTTCTGGGGGTTAATGAGAGGTGTACCTAACTCTTCCAGCGTGCAAAGCTTGTTCCATTATCAATAAAAACGTCTGGAGATAGCAAGAAGAAAATATGAAATAGATGTACGTCCTATGGCTGAAGGGGTTCACACACACACACACACACACACACACACACACACACACACACGGATGAAATGGCTTGACATATAATGGACGGTGAAGAAATTATGGGTGAAATGTTTTACACAATATATCATTCATTAATATTCGCCTTACTTATGAGGTACACAGTGGGTTGGGGAGATGTAAAGGAAAGATGCTTGTTTGGGTAAGAGAACAAATATGGAAGTGCCTTATTCATCTCCCTCAACCGCATTTATGAGGTACACAGTGGTTGGGGGAGACGTAAAGGAAATAGGTTTGTTTGGATAAGAAAAAAAAAGGAAGTTTCATATTCATCTCCCTTCTTCCTTTGTCTTGGGAAACACCTGGCTGACGGCGGTGCACGTGGCCATAATATTTGCTTAGGAAATACAGGTATAATGCCCCTCCTTTATTCAATGTTAACCCCGGTACTCTTTCCTCTCAGTCCGTCTGTTGGAGTATGAAGTGTAATGCCTACTCGTGTAGAAGTAAAACAACCACCCAGTAGTGGCTAAAATGGAGATTTAGTGTAGTATCCAAATTCATTCACTCACCTGGATTAAGGTCCCTCCTCTCTTTCCTCTGTTATCCACAAAGTGATAATTCGTTTATAGTTTTTTTTTTATTATTTTATTTACGTGCTTCCCAGCGGCAGTTTGTTTTATGCTTGGCGGGCAGTGGTATCGTGTGGCCAAGGGCTTACGAGATGGCACATTAACGCAGTGTTATTGTTACCAAACCAGTGCACAACTTTGCATGGCGTGGAGACCGACTCTCAGTCTTTACCACCATACCCTCTCATTTGACTTTTTATTTATTTATTTATTTTTTTTTTTGCCATACCATATATTTGTTCCTCTCTCTTTTTCCTTATGTGCAGTTTTTCTTAACTGGTTTTCTGTTTTATCTTACCTTCATCATCTTTGACTGACTTCCTCCGTCGTGTGTCTTCATTGGTTTTCTCTTATGTTACTTTTTCTTACGACGATTTTCGTCCGTTGTTTTCCTGCAGCATCCTTTTATTTTTTGTCAGTCTAGTTCGTTAGTTCTCTTTTTTTCAGTCTGCATGCTATGTCCTTTATTGTTTAATAGTAGTGTAAAAGTAAGTGATCATTTTAGCAGAGAGAGAGAGAGAGAGAGAGAGAGAGTACAGTAACAGGATCACATTTCTAAATTATTAGTACAGTTACATTCATTAAAAGCAGCTCATGTTGGACAGCAGTTCACGGAATGTCAAGTATTTTTTCAGCAGGACGGTGGCTGTGGCGGCAACATTGCAATTTATTTGCTTTATTTTTAATAGTAGTGTGAAAGTAAGTGGTCATTTTAAGCAGAGACAGACAGACAGACAGACAGACAGACAGACAGAGACAGACAGACAGACAGACAGACAGACAGACAGATAGACAAACAGACAGACAGACAAAGAGAGAGGGGGTGGGAGGCACAGTAATAGGAACACATTTCTAAATTATTAGTACAGTTACATTCATTAAAAGCTGCTCATGTTGTACACCAGTTCACGGAATGTCAGGTATGTCTCCACAGTACAGTGGCTGCGGCGGCAACACTGCAATACACACATGTATATATGGGAATTTGTTTTGTATATTTTACTGTTACACCCGTTATGTATATATTGTGAAATGTCTTTTTTTCTTATATAAACAAGGCTTATATACACATGTAGGGCACACACACACACACACACACACACACACACACACACACACACACACACACACACACACACACATCTAACATTAACATGTTGATACTGCAAGAACTTACCCTTGACATTAGACAAAAATCTGTCGTGCCCAACATGACTAGTTAGCCTGTCACCTCCTTCACCCACCAGGTTCACTGATAAATTGACGTTGTTCCTGCGGGTTTTGATTTTTTTTACTTCTCCTTTTTCCTCCCTTCTTCGTCCTTGTTGTATGTAATTTTCCTATTCCTTATTTGATAGCTTGTGGATCTGGATTGCCTTTTCATCATTTACCTTCTCTCTCTCTCTCTCTCTCTCTCTCTCTCTCTCTCTCTCTCTCTCTCTCTCTCTCTGTCTCTGTCTCTCTGTCTCTCTCTCTCTCTCTCTCTCTCTCTCTCTCTCTCTCTCTCTCTCTCTCTCTCTCTCTCTCTCTCTCACCCTTCATTACACACACGTTCCTGCCTCTCTACACTTTTACTCCACTTTTTCTTCCTTTTAATACGTGACCCACACTACCATTTCCCTCACACGCACCTTCATTATCTTCCCCTTGTAACTATTGTCCTTTGTATTTCTTTCACTTAATTTCTGTCTTTTATAATGACACTTCTCCCACACTCTCTCTTACATTCTTCCACTTCCTATTTCATTGTCTCTTCCTTTTCCACCTGTCCTCCTTCTCTCTCTGTCTCCTTTTATTATTATTTTTACTTCTCTTCGCACTTCTCTCAAAATTTACCAATTATGTTTTAGCTCTATTTGTAATTGTGTGCTTACGTGTATGTGTGTATGTGACTCCGGTGTGTGGATGTGTACTGTATACACGTATATGACTTCTGTATGTGTATACGTATGTGTGTATATGACTGTGGTATGTGTATGTATGTTTGTATGCAAAACGGAAAGAAAGGAGGTCAGGCGACGATGAACAGACAGGAAGACGGTAAAAATGCCTCTGTCCACAGGAAAAAGCAAACAGCGTGAGACACAGAAGTCGGAGGGAGTGACTGTGGAATGAGAGAGGGGTAGCCACTCTGTCATGAGAGAGAGAGAGAGAGAGAGAGAGAGAGAGAGAGTCTACGTTAACACGTTGCCATATTTCACAATCATCCAGCCTGCCAGATACAGCTAAATTTTCACAATACCTTACCCTGCCAACCCAGCAGTCTAGTCAACTACCCATGTTATTTGGTGCATATATTTAGAGATATGTTTGCCTTATTTATTAGGGTAATTTCCACATTCATCCATATTATATTTCTTTGAAGAGCTAAAGAGCCGTTTTTATATCACCAGCCTAGTAATTAACTATATGTTTATTTTATTTTACGTCTTTTTTTTTTTTTAGCATAACTGTATGTTTAAGATTTAGGAGCTTTTTCACCCTTTTTTTCCCTTCAAGTACCAAGTAATAGATTTCAGCCTCACAATAACGAGTTCACACAGACAGTAATTTGTTTCACCAGTCTGGTCATTTATTTTGCCTTCACAGTAATTTATATTACTTACTAGGAAATTCAGTTCAGGAGTGCTACCGGTACTATTCTTCCCCTCACTAGTTATGCAGTACTAGATTGGTACTGATAGATATAGATAAATGGATACATATATACTTGCAGCTAAGTATAGAGAGATAGGTCAATAAACCATTAGATTGACAGTTCCCATGTCCAGCTCAAGGTCTTTAAAAACGGTTGTTACTATTGAAATAAAAACATCAGCTCTGTATATGAAAACCCTTCACTCCATCCCCATTCTATCCTTTACTCCACCTTCGTTATCAGCTTCACCTTTCTTTTTACCAAATTGTCTCCATGCATTTTTCAACCTCTGTTTTCCTCCCTCTCTTTCTCTCCACCTTCTTCACTCCCCATCTTTCCCCGTGGCTTTCTTCCCCACTTTCTTCATCCTTCTTTGAATCAACATTTTCAGCTTTACATTTTTTTCTCTTTCCCTCCCTCACGTTCTCTCCAACAATCTTGCTTCTTCCCTCTCTCTCCTTTGTTCCTTAGCCAATTCTTTTTCCCTCTCCCTTTTTTTCCTCCATGTTCTGTCTTGTTTTACTCAAAACTCCCTTGATCTCTTCTCTCTCCTTATTATTTAGTCTGCTACTTTCTGGGCTTCTCTACCTCTTTCTTTTGTATTCATTTTTTCCTCTCTCCTCTCTTCTCCCTTCCCATTTCTAGTTTTTCCTTTTTTTTTTTTTCATCCTTTCCACTTTTTCTTCACTAACTGTTCTTTCACCCTTATGTTTCTTACAGTGTCTCTTCCTCATTTCCAGTCACTCATTCCTCTACATTTTTTTTTATAAACAAATCTATCTTGTACATTTCCATAAAATCACTAACCACTGTCATAAGTTTCTCTGTCATACTTTTTTAGCCTTACTCTTTCGGTCATTTACTTTTTATTTCCGGTTTTCTCACACAGTCAGTATTTATTTCATGCATTTTATTACTTCATATATATATATATATATATATATATATATATATAGAGAGAGAGAGAGAGAGAGAGAGAGAGAGAGAGAGAGAGAGAGAGAGAGAGATTATTAAACAGTAATCAATAAAAAAATAAAAATGTTTTTGTGTTGCACAGGTAAATGAAAAGCGCACTATACAGCATTAAACTGTAGTCCCTTTTGAAATGAATTACACATTTCCAGCAAAAGAATAAAATATTTCCAGACATATTTTAATTCAGTACAGTACTAATTTATTCTTATTTTGTTTCAGTCTACTGTGGTGGTTGATGTATTTTGTACTGTGTGGAAATATTGATCTGATACACAATGTTAACTGGCATTGCTTCTAATACATCATCAAGAGGAATGTGTGTGTGTGTGTGTGTGTGTGTGTGTGTGTGTGTGTGTGTGTGTGTGTGTGTGTGTGTGTGTGTGTGTGTGTAGCGGAGAGGGGGCTTCAGTTTAACACCGGTAATTGATATAACATACAGGTGTAAAAAATATAAGAAAAAAATAGTTGTTTCCAACTAAACTGCTATCACAGAAACTGTTGCTAGTTTAAACACATAAAATACCTGGCAACTATTCACGAAAATAAAACTAAAACAACTGGTGTAGAAGAAGCAGATGATGCCACGTAAAACGTAAATCTAACCCTTCACCTAGCATTGACCCATTTATTTTTTTTTCCAAAGTTTTATAAAAGTGAATGACAGCCGTTCATTTTTTGAGGAACAGATCAGTAAAACAGCATCCACCAAGTATAATGCCATTAAGGATACAATCCATCACTAATTTTGGAACATAACTTTGTGTGTGTGTGTGTGTGTATGTGTGTGTGTGTGTGTGTGTGTGTGTGTGTGTGTGTGTGTGTGTGTGTCCAGCTCTGGGCATAAGCTTCACAGCCCGCTTTCAAGGCCCTGTAGTCCTCCTACCTTCCGCCCCTTTCCCGGTGACGACTCGAGGTGCCTAGAACCACTGTCTGACTCTCTTCTTCTTCATTTCTGCAATATTCGCGGCCTTTCCTCTAACTTTCTCTCTGTTGAGCACCACTTCTCCTCCTCTAAAGCTCACCTTTTTCTAACTGAGACTCAGCTGTCTGAGGCAACTGACAGCAAACCCTTTTCTGTATCCTCCTACTTTCTCTATACTCATTTCAGAGCCAAAGGTGGCTGTTGTGTATATATACGCAACGACTTACCCTGCTCTCGTGTTCCTGAACTCGATTCTTCTGAATTCTCTACACTCTGGCTTCGGCTTTCCTGTCATTCTCTGACTAAATATATCTGTGCCGTTTACTTATCCCCTAATTCTGCTGACTATGGAAAATTCTTCGACTATCTTACTTCTACGACGGAACACATTCTATCCATTTCTCCTTTCTCTGAAATCTCCATTCTAGGAGATTTCAATGTTCACGACCACCTTTGGCTCTCCTCTCCTTTCACTGATCCACCTGGTGAACAAGCCTTCATCTTTTCTGTCCTTAATGACCTAGAGCAGCTTGTACAGCACCCTACCTGTATCCCAGACCGCCTTGGAGAGAGCTCCAACATACTTGACCTCTTCCTTACAACTAATCCTTCTGCTTACACTGTTAATCTTTTCTCTCCGTTGGGCTCCTCCGATCACAACCTTATCACCTTAACCTGTCCTATCACTCCAGTACGGCCTGTGGACCCTCCAGGGAAACGTCGTCTGTGGCATTTCGGAGTCGCGGATTGGGAGGCCCTCAGGCAGTACTTCTTTGATTTTTCCTGGAATGATTATTGCTTCCATGGGCGGGAGCCATCTGAGTGTGCCTTGCGCATTACAGAGGTTATTCTCTCGGGCATGGAAGCATACATTCCTTTCTCATATCGTTTGACTAACGCACGAAAGCCTTGGTTTAATCACGCTTGTTCTAATGCTGTCCGCAACAAGGAGAGGGCCAACAAAAGGTACCGGAGCCAACCCACCCCTGAATCACATCATCTTTACGTTTCTGCCCAGAATCGTGCTAAGTCTGTTCTTCGCTCTGCTAAAAATAATTTCATCCGTACTAAATGCTCTCAACTCTCCAACTCGAATTCTTCCCACTCCTTCTGGCACCTTGCCAATAACCTTTCTAACAGCTTTACCTCATCATCCTTCCATTCTTTTTTCTACTCTGATGGTTCTGTAGCTATTTCTTCTACTGATAAAGCAGATCTCTTTGCACAGACTTTCTCCTCCAATTCCACCTTCGACGATTCTGGTGCTGTTCCCCCATCACTTTCCGCCTCTGACTTCCTCATGGCTGACATTAAAATTTCTTCAGCTGATGTATTTTCTGCCATCATAGGCCTCAGTACTAATAAGGCATATGGGCCTGATGGAGTCCCTCCTGTTGTTCTCAAGAACTGTGCTTCTGTGCTTACATCCTGCCTAGGCAAACTCTTTCGCCTTTGCCTGTCAACTTGTACCTTTCCTTCTTGCTGGAAGTTTGCTCTCATTCAGCCAGTCCCAAAGAAGGGTGACCACTTCCAACCCTCCAACTATCGTCCAACTGCTTTAATGTCCTGTATTTCAAAAGTTTTCGAGTCAATTCTCAATAGAAAAATTTTAAAGCATCTTTCCTATCGCAACCTTCTTTCTGATCGTCAGTACGGGTTCCGTCAGGGACACTCCACTGGCGATCTTCTCACCTACCTTTCAGACTCCTGGTCATCCTCCTTTCGGGACTTTGGCGAAAGCTTTGCCATTGCACTTGACATCTCAAAGGCTTTCGATCGAGTCTGGCATAAATCTTTAATTTCCAACCTGCCCTCTTACGGTTTCTATCCTTCTATCTGTGCCTTCATCGCTAGCTTCCTTTCTGGTCGTTCTATAGCTGCTGTTGTAGACGGCCATCGTTCTTCTCCTAGATCTATCAACAGTGGTGTTCCTCAGGGCTCTGTCCTATCACCAACTCTCTTCCTTTTATTCATCAATGACCTTCTAAGCTGTACATCTAACCCTATCCACTCATAGACGGCCATCGTTCTTCTCCTAGATCTATCAACAGTGGTGTTCCTCAGGGCTCTGTCCTATCACCAACTCTCTTCCTTTTATTCATCAATGACCTTCTAAGCTGTACATCTAACCCTATCTACTCATACGCTGATAACTCCACCCTTCACCTTTCCATTTGGTTCCCGCAACGCCCATCTCAGCAGTTACTTCAACAAACAAGGGATGAGGCTATGGCACACCTAATGTCTGACTTGGCTCATATCTCTGACTGGGGTAAAAATAATCTTGTTGTTTTTAATGGATCTAAGACTCAGTTCTTACACCTATCAACCCGTCAAAATCTTCCTCAGGTATACCCACTAATGTTTAACAATATTCAGCTTAATCCTGCATCATCCTTGAACATGCTTGGGGTTTCATTTACTCGGGACTTATCTTGGAAAGATCATATTACATCTCTTGTAAAATCTGCTTCCAAGAGATTGGGTGTGCTAAGCCGACTTCGTTATTTCTTTACCCCTGCACAATTGTTGACTCTATACAGGGGTTTTATCCGCCCCTGTGTGGAGTACAACTCATATGTGTGGGGAGGCTCCCCACATACAACTCTTCTCAATAGGATGGAGTCAAAGGCTTTTCGTCTCATTAACTCTCCTCCTCTTACTGACTCCCTTCAACCTCTGTCTCTTCGCCGCACTGTTGCATCTTTATCTCTTTTCTATCGCTCCTTTAATGGTCACTGCTCCTCTGAACTGTCTGCATGCATTCCTCCACCTCTACGACGGGTGCTTAGCACCCGTCTACCAGCAAACTCTCATCCCTTTTCTGTCCAACTCTCTAATGCAAGAGTTAACCGTCACTCCCAGTCCTTCATTTATGCAACAGGTCAACTCTGGAACAGTCTCCCTTTGTCTGTATTTCCTGCTGCCTATGATCTCCGGTCTTTCAAACGCAGTGTGTCCAGGCATCTTGAAATGAATGGATCTTGAATTTGGCTCTCTCTTGTATTTTGTTTTTATCTTGGAGGGAACTGATATTTCGGGCTCATGGCCTTTAGTTCCTTCTTCCTCGCATAAAAATAAAAAAAACGTATTGCGCACCACTACATGTCACCACTTCGGCGTTAACACCCATCGTCTATACTGAATACATGCTAGGGCTGTCTCATACAGGACTAGTGTATTGGTATTAGCTGGGGTATTTTTACGACATGTCGGCGGGTTTTCTGGTAGACCAGTAAAGTCTGACTGTGAAATTCAAATCCTTAAACTATTCCCTGCCCAAGCGGGATTTGAACCCGGGTCCGTTAGGACTGCAGGTCAATTCTCTACCGATTGAGTAACGCTTCCTGGCAAGGAAAACTAACAAATATGAAGCAAAATGATTTGTTTGCTGTGTGTGTGTGTGTGTGTGTGTGTGTGTGTGTGTGTGTGTGTGTGTGTGTGTGTGTGTGTGTGTGTGTGTGTGTGTGTGTTTTAACACCAACAAAATGTATATCTGCAACAATCAGATGCAAATGAAGAAAGAAGTTTGAGAAATGAAGAGAAATAAAATGCTGGGGAAACAATAATGTTGAGAAAGAGAGGGCAAGGAAGTGTCTTGAGAAGCTAGTGAAAGGGTGAGCTAAAGCTATGGGTGGGAGATATGAATGTTGGGGAAGGCTGGAAGGGGATTGCCAAGTGCTAGGGAATGAAAAGAGGTGTTTGGTTTAGAAGAGTGGCGTGCTGAGAAGCTGAAAGGATGGCATTAAGGAAAGCAGGGAAATAAAATCGTGAAGAAGAGAAAGGGGATTTTAGAAGTAACCAAGAAATGTATATGCCGATAAATAGCCACTGTACTCCGTACGTTATAGTACCCACTTACGGATATTTTCAGGCACACACCCAACACCCACACTATCCTTTATGATCTGGTGTGTTGGATTGGACTTTATTGCCTGCAGGAGAAATGACGGAGAGTATGCTTTGCATAGTAAGTCATTTGTCATCTTGGGTCTATTTATCATGTACACATTGGCTGAGGGAGGTATAAAGCCAAACTTATGGGACGTAAATCAGAGAGGAAGGACATCCCAAACCCATCTCGCTCACTGAACACAACTCGGGAATTATGAGGTTGTTGACAACACAAGTGGTTGGTGGTTTTTGGGTAAGAAAAGTTACGATAAAATCTAACTCTTTTACTATCATCCTTAGTACAGTTCCGTGTGGCCTCATGAACAAGGCGTTGATTTTCTTCTTTGTGGCATGGCAAATAGTACTTTTCAGTGTTTTATAATTGTCTGCACCTCCTTCCCTAGTTTCTTTGTCTTCACAGAGGTCACTCCTGCCTTTTGGTCAAGGGCGTACTGAGTCACACGTAAACTCCGCATTACTGTCCCCCAAAGCGGTAAATGAAAGGCATGCCATGTCGTGTTGGTCGGCTCTTAATTTTAACAAGTATCCTCGTTTATTTCGTTCTTCTGTACATCATTTTCACTTTCTAAATTCTTTGTTCATTGTCGGCTTCCTTTTTTTTTTTTCCTCTCCAATGTTCTGTTTCCTGCTCGTTCTCCAGCATAGTTTAGTATTATTTTTACCAACATTTTTTTTTCTTTTTCTGTGGTTTCATATTTTTTTTGTCATCTGTTTAAGCCTCTTGTTTTGACTTGTAACCTTATCTGTGTCATTGTTAATTTTATCTTTCTGTACATCGATGTAATATCCTACACACACACACACACACACACACACACACACACACACACACACACACACATATGACTGCATCAAACCTTGTACAACCCTCACCACCTGGCATCTAAAAGAAAAAAATGGATATCATTCCTGCCCAAGACTACAGAATTTATTCAGCCCCGTGCGTCGTAGTAATAATGAAAGTGGGATCTCTCTCTCTCTCTCTCTCTCTCTCTCTCTCTCTCTCTCTCTCTCTCTCTCTCTCTCTCTCTCTCTCTCTCTCTCTCTCTCTCTCTCTCTCTCTCTCACACACACACACACACACACACACACAGCCAGCTGCGCCCCTTCTCAGGTTTCATACTCTGATTTCAGGCCTAGTATTTTCTTAAGCCCCCGCCCCTCCAACACCCCCACGATGTGATTAGTTAATATACACTGTGGGGGTCTCAGGTGCCTTATACACCGCACCACCGTCATCACCAACACCATCACTTAAACCCTTCACACCAATGACGCATTTTTATGGTTACTAGTGCTACTGTACATCGAAACATTTGTATTCAACCCTGGAAAGAACTTTGATAATTAAGTGGCTAGTATAAGTTGCAACCAACCTCTCCATTTGTCTGAAGGAAAGACGATGATGTCATACAGTAGACCATTAGGCTGTAGGGGTAATACCTCCAACATCCACACCTCATCCCCACCCAACTTCTTCATCAAACCTCCCCACCAACACCAACACACGTCCAACAGCTTTCCTGAGAGTTGATGAGAGGAGGGACGGGAAGGAGAGGTGTCGGAGTAGAAAGGGGAGAAGGCCCTTAGCTGGAACTGCTACCATTTTACGAGTACTTTCACCAGTGAGAGAGAGAGAGAGAGAGAGAGAGAGAATATGTGCTTGAGAGGGTTTGCGACGAGGGAAGCGTGTGTGTGTGTGTGTGTGTGTGTGTGTGTGTGTGTGTGTGTGTGTGTGTGTGTGTGTGTGTGTGTGTGTGTGTGTGTGATCGTATAAGGAAAAGAAAGACAGACGATGGAGAGTAGACTAAGCGAAATTTTTCAAATGAATATAAGCAAAGTAGCATCAACTATTACCTTGGCAGTGAAACAAAGTGGGGGGACATAATCATATAAAGGATTGAAAAGGTAGATCGATGCCAGTAAGAAAATATGCTTATCATCGTCTTGCCTGTGTTCTGTATTGCTGGTTTAATATTTTCTTTTTAATGGCTTGTTGAAGTCCAGTAGTGTTAGTTTTTTTCATAATGTCATATTAATTCTTCGTTCATAGATATTATTATTATCTTCCATCCATCCATCTATCATCCAATCCTACGTCGCACCATGAGAAGCGTAGGAGTCCGGGGCTAGGCAGTTGGTCCTGACATTTAAGATGAGAGTGACCAGCCTCACTTATCCCTGAGTAGCATCACGTGAGAAATAAACCCCAACCATCCCTTGGATATAAACCATCATCGGCTCAATCCGATTGGAGCGCCGTAATTACCCACTAAACCACCAGGCGCCAAAATTTGGTTATATGGTTACCACCCAGTATAGTAAATGGTTTCCTGGTGTAGGACAGGAAACCATTTGGTTTGTCACTCAGTGTAGAGACACCCACAGGCAGAAGAAAGACGAAAGAATGCAGGAAAGAAAGACAGAAGATGGAGTGTAAAGTTACCCATAGGCAGAACGACGAGGAAAGAAAGACAGAAGAGGATGGAAGGAAAGAAGGTTGGAGGAGAGGAAAGGTCAGACAGAGCAGCACTGCATCGAGTGAGTGAATTGTGAGCGCCCCCACCTACCACTATATTATGGTCTTAAACTAATATACATAATTCTCTCTCTCTCTCTCTCTCTCTCTCTCTCTCTCTCTCTCTCTCACGAATCATTAACTCATTTTAAGGTATAAGTCCTTTTTTCACAAGGAATGACAGGGCAAAGAAAGATGATAATTATAGCAACCTTTCAATACTGCACATTTCTGGCTGGTGGTCCCGTGTTTAATATGAAAAGTTAGCAAGGTAGAGGAGGAAAAAGATGGTGTTGTCTCCCCTTTTACACACACACACACACACACACACACACACACACACACACACACACACACACACACACACACACGGGGAAGGTATATGTGCTGGTGTGTGAGTGAGTGCGTGGACAGGCATGAGTGGTGGTGGTGGTGGTGGAAACCTGGTGACGAGTTAATGAATCCTAATTTAATAAATAGTAGGTGGAGACTTCCAAATCTCTGACAGAACTGGTAACTGTGTTATACAGGTTCAGGCCGTGTTCTGTGGGTTCTAAAGGCCAACGCCACATTGTTTTGCTGGAGAAGTGACCAGTCTCTACATACGAAGGTGATCCAAACTGCCTCATATTTCAAAGGTTCTAAAAGTTTTTGTACCATAATGACGCAATGAATGCTGTCACTGTTTGACAGTGAGGGTGAGGGTGAAGATGAACATGTGGTAGGTGAAGGTGAAGGTGAAGTTAAATGTGTTAATTGAGGGTGAAGGTGAGGATGAAGGTGAGTGTGATTAGTGAAATTGAAGGTGAGGATGATGGTCAGGGTGATGGTGAATGTGATAAATGAGGAAGAAGGCGAGGTTGAGAGTGTTGGTAAGGATGATAAGTGAGGGTGAAGGTGTTGATGTGATAAATGAAAGTGAGTGACGGTAATTGTGAAGGTGAAGGGTTATACTGTATTTTTCCCCAGCACACACCACATAAACCAATCTTGTGCAATTCAACCCGCCAGAATTAACGTCCCGTCTCCCGGTAGCATATTCCCATAGCATATCCCGGTAGCATATACAATTATACATGAAACCCAACCTAACCTACGCTATCCTAACCTAACCTAACCAATCCTAGCCTAACCTATCCACACCTAAACCGGGTCGGGTGCCGGCAGACTTCGGGAATATGCCTCCCTGTAATTCCACTAATGCTAGAAATTATCAAAAGCTGTTGATAAACGCCGCGATTCTTGCACGCAGGGGAGGGGAGGAGTTACATGGGAAACACGGTCTTAGACGAAAAAGTAAATGAGATTAAAGGAGAGAGAGAGAGAGAGAGAGAGAGAGAGAGAGAGAGAGAGAGAGAGAGAGAGGAAAGTAGTATACGAACGCAAGATCTCAGTAAAATGGAAAGTAATAGGATGAAATGATGGGATGGAAGCAAGGATAAGTGACATGAAAGGAAGAAATGGTGGGATGGAATGAAAGGGGAAAGGTGGGGAAAAAGAGCACTGGAAAGGACAACAGGATACTGGAAATTTGCCGGGATATAAATATCTGTTCTTCCTCCTATATTGTTTTTAAACGGTTACAGCTTTGCCACTGTGTTTCGTCTGGAAAGGCTGAAGGAGAAGACTATCGGAAAGAAAGAGAGGAAGGTGTTGGAAACTTTGAGGGAGAGATGGGAGGAAATATCAAGAGGAGAAAGAGAAGGCAATGAGGAAAAGGAGAGAGGAGATAAAGTGGAAAAAGGAGAGTACAAAGGAAAGCACCCAACAACAGACCTAATGATCCTTTTGAGACTGTTCGTTACAAAGTAGACTATGACAAGAGATCTAATTTTATATGCTGAAGAATAAGGATAGTAAAGCAAGAAGGCTCCCCCCCCCCCCACACTCCCTGCCTCCAAACCCTCCAGTTAAAACTGGCAGGAGAAAATAAGGAATAAAACACCATGCAGCATGGAAAAACTGATATGGAAATTCCATAGGAAAGACTGAAAAGGAAAGTTACATTCTATGATACTTTATCTGTAAGCTACCTGTTTAAGTAACCTGAAAGAGAAAATAAAGTAAAATGAATAATCAAATAATAAAAAAAACTACTGCACGACATGTATGGGTACGTTGTGTTAAGGGGGCGGCTGTACAGTAGACACAGCGTGGAAATTGCACAGTGCACAGTGTTTATCTTCAGGGGTGGCACGGAAGCCTTGCCTGGCACTTTTAAGGTAGGCAGCATTCAATCAGGCCCCAGCTCCGTTCACTTCATTGAGACAAGGAACTTTCCCATGCGGGACAAGTACACAAGTTATCTCCTGAAGCAGTGACCCTGGAACATTAAAAAATATCCTGATGGTGGTCACTTAACCAACATGGACCCTCAGTGATCCACAGCCCATCACAGGTCGAAAGTACGAGTAATGACCGTTAACTCAGGGCTATCTGTACATATCTAAGTCTGTGCTTATACTATATTTTCATTTACTAAACTGATCCGGGCTTTGAGAAAAAAAAGTTTGTAAATGCACAAGTGTTTTGTTCAGGAGTAAACATATTAAGCTCGAGGTTAGACGACAGATACTTTAAAGGTTAGTACTGTATCACAATTTACTACATTGGAGGGCGGTTTGTTGTGTGAGACACACACACTACCGTAGTAAAGAAGTGGTTGATAATGAGGAAGCTGTATAGAGTCAAAATGGTTTCAAACAATATTATCATTGCTAAATAAAATTAAAAGAGATCGGCTCTAGTTGGGACGATTTTTTTTTCCTTATTGCATAATAGATTAATGGTATAATATAATTATTTTCTGTCTGGGAAGCAGGAAAACATGTCCTTTTATTATAAATATAGACAAAATAAACGAAAAAATTTTTGCCATATAGTTTTTTAACGGTTTATGATGGTATGTCATTCATCACAATTTACCCCAGATACGATGCAATTTCTTTCACACCGCGGGGTAAACTGATATGCATATTATAGAACCCAAATAGGTCCATAATTAGTCTATCGTCATTAACATGTGAATACATGTGTAGTGGCATACTGGATGTAGTGTAAGTAAAATGAATTATATCATTATCATGCATTTTGTCACTCACCACAACCTCTTTCAGTGACTGAATCATTCAGTAGTGCACCTGCTATCATTCAATTACTCCACTACCGTCATCAGCACTCACTGAATCACTCACTTGCACCATTATCACTATTTATTGATAGAGAGTGACAGAGAGGCACAAATAGCTTGATTTATAGACTAACTGATTCATTGATATAAATAGATAGATGAAGGAGTAAATAGATGGTCTGAGACAGACAGACAGATATCGACAGATATATTAGGTAGGTAGATAGATAGATAGACAGAGTGACAGATAAACACAGATATCACCTAGATCAACATAAAGATTACCTTTACCAACACCGTTCGTTAACCAATATGTTACTTTGATATTACACTATACTGATCTGCAACACTTTTATATGATTATTATCCACAACTCGTCTGACTGCTGCCTCCATGGCAGCCTGTTTTCCAAGGGTAAATCCAGGTATGGCTGAAGGGATTATCTGAAAATATTGGGATATTTTAGTACAGCTGTTCTCGAATGGGGTAAATTGATACTGTAACAACTAACGCATAACAACAAC
Organism: Coenobita brevimanus; assembly: GCF_032717465.1. Lineage (NCBI taxonomy): Eukaryota > Metazoa > Arthropoda > Malacostraca > Decapoda > Coenobitidae > Coenobita > Coenobita brevimanus. The sequence goes on along the minus strand of NC_136970.1, from coordinate 21,542,901 downwards.
ACCCAGTACTGGTTTTCTGTACACTTGGCCATATTATATTCATAAAAAAAATTATGCCACCACCATAAACCTTTGCTAATTTCATTCCCTTTTCACACATTTGGTTCCACAACAGGTGACTCAGTTGCATCAACAGGTGGCACTGATATATCAAAATAACTTTGAACATGGAAAAAAAAAATATTTATTTTTTCCCTTAGCTCTTATTCAAGCAACGCCTTCAAGCTACCACAACATGCTTTACCTTTGTATGAAGGCTGCATAACATGGCGACGATCACTCCCTCATCTATGGGGATGTAACAACTTGGACATGTAACAGCTAGACCCGGTCTCCCCTACTGAAGGTAGCAAAAATAAACATAAATATACGCACATCATAATATTACGAAGCACCAGAAGTATGTCAACTGACGGGAGAAAGTGTAAATGATTTTGGTAGCTACAATAAATATGGTAATTGGATTGATAGCAACGTAGACAAAATGATAGGTATATAATGCTCAGAGAATACCAGTGAACTTGCATATATAACTGCCCTTTAGCTATGTTCCTTCTCTTTTATATCACTTTGGAAACTGGAATTAATTTTTGTTCTTCCTCAAATTTAATTGTACTAATCCATTAACTTTCTGTTTCATCCTTTCTCCATAATTCACTTCCTATTCTCTTTGTTCGTTATTCCCATTCACAATTACTTAATTTTGCCGTTGCCAGCCATCTCCCCCCTTGTCTACCTCCAGCACTCTTCCCCTTTCTCAGTTTGTTATTTTGCTCCTCATTACCATTCACCCACAAAATAGCTAGTTAACATGACAGTCCCTTTCCTTCATTCCCTCCATTTTTTGCTTCCTTTCACTCTATCCCTACCTCTAAAGTTTTTATGTTTATATGTTATAGACATTTACTGACAGTCCCCTTCCATCATTCCCTCCATTTTTTGCTTCCCTTCACTCTATCTCTACCTCTAATTTTTTTGTTTATTTCTGATAGACATTTACGTTAAAAATAATTTTTCATTTTGATAGCCTCCTTTCTCCTTTTCCTAAATCGTTCCCTCTCTACATTATTATGTTCCCTCAAAATGATTTCTTTAGTTTGAGATTACTCTTCACATTTATCCAATACTATGAAACTCTTTCCTCTCCCGGGTCTTCCATTTACATAACAGTGCAATTTGTCCCCGGTTCCTGATGAGCCACAAGTCCAGCATCATCCGCCACAATAATGCACGTATTTACATTCCGCCGCCACACCATCACACAACGACATGGTTCACCCACCTGCGCACTGACACATCTCGTTAAACTCGTTACTCTGCACTGGTTTTTTAAACTTGCTTCTTTAGTTGAAATGACACTTCGTTACCCTTGATAAGAGATACCGGACGGAGCTGTATTGTCGTTATGTTAAATTATTGCTCCGTGAATTCGTTAACTGGGGAGCATTGTGGATGATCGCTGTCGTCATCCTTCTTCCTTGCTTTCAGTGGGTCATCGTTACACTGGTCTTGAAGTAACGAACATTGTTGTGATATCGCTCCCCTGATTTCACACTGCACGGCGCCTGTGATGTCTTTCTTTTTTTTCTTTTTTCATTTAATGTAATTTCAGTGTGTCAGTCTTCACATCTGCTGTCTTGTCCCTGTTGTGTACATGTAAATTCACAGTTATGCAGACTTATTTGCCACTGATCTAAATAAATGCGATGATTGTGAGCATCAGGGAGATGATACCAATTACTGTCAGTACTGTGACGGCAGGTGAGGTCAAAGAGAGAGAGAGAGAGAGAGAGAGAGAGAGAGAGAGAGAGAGAGGAGTTCTGTGCTTGCTGTGGTATTATAGTGTGTTGTGGTGTTATAGTGTGTTGCAATGCCTGTACACGCATTTGTGTGTGTGTGTGTGTGTGTGTGTGTGTGTGTGTGTGTGTGTGTGTGTGTGTGTGTGTGTGTGTGTGTGTGATTAGTTCAGCCAGATTTATCGATTATGCCGCCTAGGAATCCGCGTCATAACTTGATATATGGTGCAATTGCAGAGAAGCTACAGAGAGTGAGACACACACACACACACACACACACACACACGCAGGTGAGCATCTCTCTCTCTCTCTCTTGTACCCCTGTTTTCTCCCCGTTCCCTCCCGTCTGTTCTTCCCTCCCTCCCCTTATCCCTCAGTTTCCTCCCCCCGCCCACCCCCAAAAAAGGAAAATAACGAAAATATCATAAACCGAGGTTAGTGGTGATATCAGTTTTCCGCAGATGTGTCGTAACGTCTCACCGTTTCCCTTCTATTTTTTTTTCTCAAGACATTTTGAGATGGTATTAGGAAAAAGAGCTTCATTAGAAAAATAAGTGAAATTTTACCTCAAATAGTGACTTTGTTTGGGGGGCCTAGTGGGTGTGCAACATTTGTGTTGAGAGAGAGAGAGAGAGAGAGAGAGAGAGAGAGAGAACGGTAACAGTGACCCAGTAACATGAGACAGTGAGAATAGGATACTGCGGTAAAGGATTCCACCTGATCCTTGCACTGCAATGTGTCCCCAGCAGTTGTATATAGACAGGTGTCGTGACAAGTGGGTGGGGAGTTGGAGTCCTTTGTAACAGAGTGAATGGCGTGCAGTACGACTGGAAAATGTGTGGCGTTGAAACAAAACATTCCGACTTGCCAGTTGTGTGTGTTGGGGAGTGGTGTTTATTGAGAGAGAGAGAGAGAGAGTTCGTGAATGGATAACCAATTGTTTATAATTATGGAGGCATACTCACACACACAACTGTAAAGCATAAAACACGAAAGCAATTTGACGCTGAACATACACACACACACACACACACACACACACACACACACACACACGAACGAACGCACACGCACACACACACAGATTATTTTTTTATTGACAATGTTCTTAATTGGATAACCTAAACATTAATTACATTTATGTTTGTGTTTGTTAAAGGTAATTCGTTAATTATTTGTTATATTCTTTTAATTCTTAGTTCTTTTGTTCGTTTCAAGTTTCGTTTTTTTTTCTTCCTCATTGTGTTGATGAAATTGTTATATTGAATTTTTGACTATGTATCTTATTTTGTTCTCGATAGCTTTGTTTCATGTTTCCTTTTGTTTCCACTTATTGTTTCAGTTTTTAATTACCTTCAGGCTAGTATTTTTACATTTGTCTTATTATCAACTAGTTACTGTCTTGTTTCTGCCTCTCATTCATTTCCTAATATCTCCCTTATTTTTTAAAATTTAGTCCATTCCCGTCTCTTCCCTTTTCCTCTGTTTTATCATCTCCTTTCTAAATTCTCCAAGCCATTTAATTTTTTTTCTTACTTCCCTCATCTCATTTTGCACTAAAGTTGTTTTCTCATTTTCTCCAATCACTCATTTCATTTCCCTCTCTCCTACTCATTTTCTCACATTCTCCACCTAATTTCATTTTCTTCCAACTCATCTCCAGCCTTTTCTCCCCTTCTCGTCTAGTCGTTCCCCTTTCATTATATTTTTATTCTCAAGTCATTCTCGCCCAAAGTGTGGCCATAATTCTATCCAAATTATCCTGTTTATATACCATTTTCTCTTCCCTATACTGTATATATTTTTTTACTGTTACGGAACAGAGAAAGATAATGTACACTTTAAGCGAGAATACTAATAATCACTACTGTCCCGTAAAGGTCCAGGTTCAAAATAAAAGAGTTAGGTAAAATTACAAGTTAAAGTTTAATGCTGAAACTAACAACAAAACATTCAGGACTCATAAGGATAATGTAATGGCAAAAAACAGGTTAAATATATGGTTAACTGCAATAGCCTCTATTAACACGAAATTAGCATGAGTAAATTTATCTAAGTCAGCCCTGTTAAAATGAGATACCAGATAATACTCAGTGAATGCCAGATATATTATTACAGATACAAAATATTTTTAATGATGGCTGATAGTAAAACCTTACACTAAGCACAAAAACCTCACTAGGCCTACAAATTAACACCTTATGTTATACAGTACAAGAACAAAATGTAATAACACTCATACTCAAATTACACACAGCTGCTAGATGGTTGGAGACTTCCTGAGCACTCACAATAACAACTGTACAGGGGAGGACAGAGATGTGAACAAAATGAGGAGCAGATCTAAGTGGCCATGATGCAGAGACTGAGCTCATTATATAGGGGCCGGCAGAGCTTGATACAACTTGTAAGAAGGATGCGCAAATGAAGCCATGGGGACAAAGAGTTGACAATCCTGCTCTGAACAACAGAAAGAACGACTTACTCTACTATAACGGTAGAAGGGGGGACTGAGGCAGAACACGCTCGTGATCAAACATGCAGCACACTGCACGTTAGAATTACACAAAGGATGATGAAATCACAGGCCATGTAACACCTCCCCACAAAGAAAAAGAAATTTACAAAGGAAATTTCTTATTACTCTAAAACAATCTGTCTAAAGTCTAGATAAGCAATCTGCAATAACATTTTCTTTCCCCTTGACATGTTGTATGTCTAATGAATACTCCTGAAGAAGTAGACTCCATCTTGTCAATCTCTAATTTTTATCTTTAAACTTACTAAGGAATTTCAGTGGGTTATGATCGGTGTAAATGACTATGGGGTCAAAACCAGAACACAAATAAAATGAAAAATGCTGTAAACCCAAAATCGAGGCCAAAAGCTCTTTCTCAATAGTTGAGTAGTTCTTTTGAGGTGGAGTGAACTTCTTACTGTAATAAGATACAGGATGTTCAATACCCTGATCATCCTCTTGCAGCAAAACAGCCCCAGCTCCTGTATCGTTTGCATCAACAGACATCTTAAAAGGCTTAGCAAAATTTGGAGTAGCGAGCACTGGCTGACTCAATAGGATAGCTTTAAGTTTGTTGAAAGAGGATTCACAGTTATCGGTCCAGACAAATTTAACTCCCTTTTTCAGTAGGTCTGTAAGTGGTGATACAAGAATTGAAAAGTTAAGAACAAATCTCCTGTAATAACCTACCATTCCCAAAAATCTCTGTAGCTCTTTCCTACTTTTAGGTCTGGGAAGATCACTTATAACCTGAACCTTAGCTGCTGGTGGTGCAACGTGTCCATCACCAATTACGTACCCAAGGTACTGAACTTTAGCTTGACCAAACTCACACTTTGATAAATTAGCTACAAGATTAGCCTGAACCAAACGCTCAAGAAATTTACTGACATGGCATAGGTGATCTTTCCAGTTGTCACTGAAGATTAATACATCATCAATATAAACAACACACCCTGCCAAACCCTCTGTTACAACATTCATGAACTTCTGAAATGTGGCTGGTGCATTCTTCATACCATATGGCATTACAGAACATGCAAAAGTCTTTCCTAGTGTTACAAAACATGAGATCTCCGTAGCACGTTCAGTCATAGGTACTTGCCAGTATCCCTTTAACAAATCAAACTTACTTATGTACCTAGCCTTTCCGATCTTGTCTATGCAATCTTCCACGCGAGGAAGAGGGTGTCTGTTTTGGTTATCTGATTAACACGTCTGTAGTCAATGCAAAGCCGCTGTGACCCACCTGGCTTAGGGACTAGAGTGACAGGAGAACTCCACTCGCTCTGACAGGGCTCAATCATCTTGTGGTCCAACAGGTAGCCAAGCTCCTTCTGGATGAGAGGAACTTTCACTGGGTTCACACGGTAAGGAGGCAATTTAATTGGCTTTGCGTCTCCAACATCGACATCATGCATCAACACAGTGGTTCTTCCAGGAGTGGCACGGAATACTTGCGGGTACTCCTGCAGTAATGCCGAAAACTCCTGCCTTTCCTCGGGAGGCAGATGAGAAAGCTTAGTCTGGAGATCATTCATGATATCAGGATTCTTCCCCAAACTATCACTGAGGCTCATGCTGCATGGGAGAGCTTCACTTGCAGACTCGGGTGGAACAGCTACAGTGCAGACTGGATTATTTTCGTCCCGCCTGTGATATAACTTTAACATGTTGATGTGACAAAGTTGCTTGTTCTTTCTACGATATGGTGTGGCGATGACATAGTTGACATCACTGAGTTTCTTCTCCACGAAATAAGGACCACTAAACTTGGCTTGAAGAGGCTGCCCATGAACTGGTAGCAGAATCAAAACCTGATCTCCTGGCTGAAAGTGGCGTAACCTGGACTTCTTATCATACCAAGTCTTCATCTTCTCCTGAGCAGCTCCTAAATTCTCTCTCGCCAGCTGTAAAGCAGTGGACAGCCGTTCTTTGAACTTCATCACATACTCCAGCAGGTTGACGTCATCTTCCTCCGACAGCCAGCATTCCTTGAGTAACTTAAGGGGTCCTCTTACTTCATGGCCAAACAGTAGTTCAAAAGGTGAGAACCCCAGTGATTCATTTGGAGATTCTCTTGCAGCAAACACAACGAATGGAAGACCTTTATCCCAGTCTTTCTGATGTTCCAAACAGTATTTCTTGAGCATCGATTTGAGTGTTTGATGATATCTCTCCAACGCTCCTTGGGTCTGGGGATGGTAAGCTGAAGACGTGATCTGGGTGATGCCCAACTCTTTCAGAGACTGCTTAAAAACGTTTGACATGAAATTACTTCCCCGGTCTGACTGTACCTCCTTGGGCAGACCAAACTTTGTGAAGAACCCTAGCATTTCCTTAACCACGTTCTTTGCTGAGATATTTCTAAGTGGAATGGCTTCAGGATAACGAGTAGCCATATCAATCAGGGTCAATACATAAGAAAATCCTGAAGAAGTCTTAGGAAGAGGGCCCACAATATCCACCAACACACGGGTGAATGGCGCCTCAAAAGGAGGAATGGGAACTAGAGGTGCAACCTTTTCGGTCTGATTACACTTCCCCACAACTTGACAGGTGTGACAAGACTTACAATACCAGGAAACATCCCTGAAGATACCTGGCCAGTAGAAGTGTTTCAGAATGCGTGCCACAGTCTTCCTCACTCCAAGGTGTCCTGCCAAACTGGAATCATGAGCCACTCTAATGATATCCTGCCTACAAACACGAGGGATGACAACTTGATGTACAACCTCCCATTCACAGTCGGCTGATGCTGTTGGGGGTCTCCACTACCTCATAAGTACTCCTGACTTTATATAATAACAAGTAGAAGCACCAGCTGACTCTTCCGCACTGGAAGCAGAGTTAGCTAGACCTTTCAACTCAGGGTCAGCAACCTGCAACTCAACCAACTCTTGACGAGACAAATTATCAACACTACGGGGTACTGCCTCATCTGGTGAGTGGTCCAAATTAGCAAGAAAAGTGTCAGCTAGGATAACATCATCATCATCATTATCCTCTAAGTCACCAGTAACTTTAGACTTAGCCCTAGTGACAGCACATGCAGGGAACACATCAGGGACATCACAATCCTGGGCCGCAGCCACTGGCTCACTAGACAACTGAGGAGCTGGACACACTTGACTTCCACCAATATCATTTCCAAGTAAGAAAGTTACACCTGACATTGGAAGTGTCTCAACCAACCCAATCATAACAGAACCATTAACAAAACCAGACTCTAAATTCACTCTGCACAGAGGGACAGAGAAGTAATTATTCCCTACACCTTGTAAGATTACAGTTTCATCAGAGGAATTAACATTAGAGCCTAGAACACTGGTCAGCATAAGGGATTGGCAAGCACCTGTATCACGATATATTTTAACTGATTTCCTGTCATTACTGTCCAGAGGACTGACAAAACCATCAGACAGGAAATTAGCACATGAACTCTTGACAGTGTCACCCACGTTACTGCTCAAAAGAGGAGCTCCATCATGAGAATTTAATTTACCCCTCAAAGCAGGTTCAGTTAACTCAGATAAAAAATTCTGGGAACTCTCAAGAGTGGACACTAGACCAATTGACTGAATATTTAAAGACTCCTTTTTGTTCACATCACGCTGTCTCCTGAAACATTTCTCCGTAGTATGACCAAGCTTACTACAATAAGTACATTTACTTTTCTGAAATCTAGAGGTGAAGCTGGTATTTACTTCCTGAGAAACATCATCTTTATTCTCTTTCCTGTTACCTGTACTCTGAGTAGAGGCAACGTACTTACTCTCAGCTTTCCCTTTTTCTTTAGAATATCTCTTGTGAGTGAGAACATATTCATCAGCTAAAACTGCAGCATCAGACAAATTATCTATTCTTTTCTCATCAAGATATAGGCTTACATCATTATTAATACACCTTTTGAAGTCCTCCAGCAAAATCATCTGCTTAAATTTACCAAAATCAGAATCCACATTCTTAGAATTTAACCACTGCTCTAACAGATCTTTGATTTTTGCATACTCAACATGGGATTGCTTATCTTGCTTGTAAGTTGTCCTAAATTTTACTCTATAGGCTTCAGGAACAAGCTCATAGGCCTTAAGAATCAAGCTCTTAACTACATCATAATTATCAGATTGATCCTGAGGCAAAGATGCATAAGTTACTTGAGCTTTACCGGTGAGAACAGTTTGAAGGAGTACTGGCCAATACTTTTTGGGTCAATTAAAACCTGTAGCTACCCTCTCAAACAACTGAAAATACTTTGTTAAATCAGATTCATTGAAAGGAGGGACAAGTTTAACATTTTTAGCCACATCAAAATCATCAGAGCTAGATGATCCAGTTCCACCTTGTTTCATGCGATACTCATGGTCTGCCTGAATCCTAGCAAGTTCAATTTGTGCCTGAGCCTGTACCTGTGCCTCTTGAATACGAGCATTTGCCTGAAATTCAGTCTCCTGAATACGAGCCTGAGACTCCGCCTCCTTAGCCTTAGACTCAGCCTCCTTAGCACGTGCTTGAAATTCAGCCTCCTTAACACGAGCCTCCTGCAGGGCTAGCTGTAACTTAGCTAATTCAATTTGCGTTTGCTCATATGGAGGAGTTACATTAAACAAGCTTTTATTAATCATGCCAACAATTTGATCTTTAGAATGATGAGAGTGAACTGCAATTCCCAATTGTTGAGCAACAAGCTTAAGTTCATTCTTTGTTCTGTTTTCTACATCACACACTGTTTGCACATTTGACAAAAAATCTTTGGCTTCATCAAGTGTAGTAATAGTAGACATCATGAATAAATCACAGTCACAAAATATCAAGCAATATCCTTGTGATATTATCCTGAATATCCTGATAAGAGGTCGCCAAATTTATGTTACGGAACAGAGAAAGATAATGTACACTTTAAGCAAGAATACTAATAATCACTACCGTCCCGTAAAGGTCCAGGTTCAAAATAAAAGAGTTAGGTAAAATTACAAGTTAAAGTTTAATGCTGAAACTAACAACAAAACATTCAGGACTCATAAGGATAATGTAATGGCAAAAAACAAGTTAAATATATGGTTAACTGCAATAGCCTCTATTAACACGAAATTAGCATGAGTAAATTTATCTAAGTCAGCACTGTTAAAATGAGATACCAGATAATACTCAGTGAATGCCAGATATATTATTACAGATACAAAATATTGTGATGGCTGATAGTAAAACCTTACACTAAGCACAAAAACCTCACTAGGCCTACAAATTAACACCTTATAATATACAGTACAAGAACAAAATGTAATAACACTCATACTCAAATTACACACAGCTGCTAGATGGTTGGAGACTTCCTGAGCACTCACAATAACAACTATACAGGGGAGGACAGAGATGTGAACAAAATGAGGAGCAGATCTAAGTGGCCATGATGCAGAGACTGAGCTCATTATATAGGGGCCGGCAGAGCTTGATACAACTTGTAAGAAGGACGCGCAAATGAAGCCATGGGGACAAAGAGTTGACAATCCTGCTCTGAACAACAGAAAGAACGACTTACTCTACTATAACGGTAGAAGGGGGGACTGAGGCAGAACACGCTCGTGATCAAACATGCAGCACACTGCACGTTAGAATTACACAAAGGATGATGAAATCACAGGCCATGTAACATTACCTTTCAGTCTATTCTTCGTCATTTCACTCATTCTTTCATTCTTTTTCTGTGCGTTCTCTTTCCCTTTATCTCCTAGAAATCTTTTTCTTTTTTCTCTCTCTCTCTTTCTCTTTCTCCCTTTCCACACCTAATAATTTTCCTTCTTTCTCGCACTGCCCCCCCCCCAACCCGTAATGTATCATATAACCTCCTCGCCTTACCCCCACTACTCCCTTCCTCCCCTCCTCCTATTCTCCTCCCTCACATTGCATTCTTTCTCATTTTCCCCTCATATTTCTTCCTCCAGCCCTCCACTTGTCTCTGTGTACCTGCTTCCATCTGCACACTCTCTTGTCTCCCACCTTTCACTCCCTCCTTTCTCTTCTCGATTCTTCCTCTCCTCGCCTCACTTCTCCCTTTATGTTTCCTCCTCCCTCCCTCCTTCCTCTCCTTGCCTCACTTCTCCCTTTATGTTTCCACCTCCCTTCCTCCTTCTTCTTCCTGCTCTGTCGTTGGCCCTTCCTTCATCATATTTTCTCATTCCCTTCCTTTCCTCTCCTGTGTTCTTTTTTTTTTTTTTTTTCAAACTTTTCTTCAGCCACTCGAACGCAGGTCCATAGCCCTCAGCTGGTGTGTGTGTGTGTGTGTGTGTGTGTGTGTGTGTGTGTGTGTGTGTGTGTGTGTGTGTGTGTGAGAGAGAGAGAGAGAGAGATTAATCGAAGGCTCCCTGAAAAAAAAGAGGATATAAAAAAGTGGTGTTAAAAGAACAGAAATAAAATAAAAAATACGTTTTACTATGCAAAGCGTAACGAAGAACTAACAAATACAGAACAAAAGTGTTTAGAAACAGACAGACAGACAGACAGGATACAATTCCTTTTTGACCGCGTGCCTGTTTCGTGCCGTATTAGCCGTAAACATGACACAGAAGGACAAGATAAGCAATACATACACTTTTACATATATACATACATACATACATACATAAGAATGCACATTGAAAAAGTAGGCTACTGGTCGACCGCGTACCTACGTCATGCCGGAATAGACGTAAATATTAGACCGAGGTGCTAGGCGGGCATTCAGTAACATGCATACATACTGTACATACTTACATGCTTGCTTACATACAGAGACACACAGTGCAGGAGTAGCTTACTAATCAATGGCGCAGGTGCGTCACGTTGAAATAGCCGAAAATATGAGAGAGGTGCAGGGCACAACACTGGGCAGTTGGCTGTACTGGGAAGGCCTGTGAACCAGTGAAGGGCCATGTAAGAACTTTTCAAGTAAATGATTATTTTATTCCTTTTATAATAATGAATGGATGGATGTCGCTATTAAAGGAGTCCTTTGTTTCGTTTTCTATGTCCTTCTCTTCCTTCTTCATCTTACACTTTCTTCTCACGCACTCCTCGTTTCCCTCACTCCTTCCTTGCTGCTCCCCCGTCCCTCTCTCCTTAAGGAAGCTCCCAAACACCTTTCCCTATGCATTTTTCACACTTTGTTGCTCTCTTGTATGTAGTTCATGTCTTTTTAAAACCAACATAGAAGGCATGAATAACACACGAGGAATTGATATGAGCTATAAATAAACCAGTAAGGGACTGGTGCTGAGGAGCCTCCTATACATCACAATTTATCCTTGCTATCTCTAGCTCCCCCACACCTTTTTTTTTTTTTTCAACTAGGAGAAATTTCGTAAAAGAGAGGCCAGACATGATCTTCGTTACTTTACTACCGAAGTTCTTCACAAACTGAATACAACTGGCAGACAGAAGTACGAATAAATTAAACACATCATCGGAGTGAAGGGACTAAACTACGAGAATACGACCCAAGATGTTTAAATCTTACTGACTCTGTGATTTTCTATAACAAAGGATAAACCCAAGCAGGTAGCGGGTTCAGCACTGGGTAAAGTCTCACGGAACGGTGTTAAGTGTCCTGCGCACGAAAATACACGCGAATGACAGAAGGCAGACCAGCGTAGGAATATTCAGACCAAAAACTGCAATATAAATTCGGCAGCGGAGTGGTGAAAATGACAGCGTGTGATGAGTCTTATACACTATCAGTTTTCATTTTATTTAACTATTACTTTATACTATATATTGCCGAATAGACTAATGGCTTCACTTCCTGCTGGGAGTGACCTTCACGATTATATTTCAAGGCATTTCTATCCATACTCAGTAACGATTCACTCCCACTATATATTACTGGGCATTTGTTTTAGTCTGACAGAGATCCCTAGACCCTTACAGTTCAGTTAATGGCCAAGTGTAGTCAAACAGGAGGGATAATTTGACTAGTAACCAAGGAGACTCATTCCCACCTCCTACCACACAGGCTCATCGAGTATCGTGCAACCACGACGTGTGTATTCATGTTATGCTAATGACCCAGTTCCGTCAGATGAAAACAAACCAGCTTTATCCATCCCTATAAACCCCCTCACCACCACCCTCCACCTTGTTAACTCTTTTTCTCTTCTTCTCAAGCAACAGCACTTTGAGAGAGAGAGAGAGAGAGAGAGAGAGAGAGAGAGAGAGCTGTACCATATCAATATGCAAATACAGTTTTACTTAGTTCCAATATACTGGGTGGTCCATATATAACGCTGCTCTTTCACTCCATCGGAGTATTATTTGCGTGCTGAGGGGACGGCTGAGCCAGTGTTATCAATGTCCATCTTGCATCAAGCATTCATTGACTACTCCCACTGCCACACCCACGCCCACACCAGCAGACTGCCAAGTGAGTTTCTAGTGTAGTGCTATATATGGACCACCCTGTATGCTTGAGTTCATCATTCACTTTTCTTCTGTCTATTTTCACAACCTCTATTATTTTATAAACAATGTGACTATATATACCCTTTTATCTTAACTTGGCCCAAATTTTCGACCTTTTGCAGCTTATTTCACGTAGGTCAGTGACAGAACAAGACGGTACTATGGCTGCACATCAAATTTGCCGTGGCACTTCGTGACTGTCATAATGTTCTAGTGTTAGTCAATTGTTACAACTCGGCAGTGAAGATGGAGAGATAGCAATTTTAGGCCAAATTAGAGTAAAAAGAGTATAACCATCTCAAACTGAGCCTACATAAGATGCACGGAAGACAACAGCACTATATGTTGTCTTTCTACTCCCCCCGCCCTTTTTTTCTGAGTGGGGTGAAGAAAAAACGATATAAATCCTTGCGATGTAGAAAAAAAAAAGCCTCATTAATCATCACCATCCCAGCCCATCCCACCCACTCGCGTCTGTACATAAACCGTTTTCTATCCACGTTCCGGTGCTAAAGAGGGGTCCTTCATGTGGTGGCACTGATATGACCTGGTGGTGGAGCTGCCCGGTTATACAAACGCCCCTCAATCCCCTCCCTATCCTCCGAAATAGGACAATGGAGTGCAGGACAAGAGCAGCTTCGATCTGTAGTCCGCCGGGTTCACGACCAGATGAGCTGGGGTTACAGTTACTACTACTACTACTACTACTACTACTCATACTACTACTCCTACTACGTCCCACCCCACTCCCCTCCTTATTGCCGCACCACAGTAATGAAGTCTGTACCCAAGGGACACGAAGGGAACCCCATTAACATACAAATTGTTGTGATCATTACTGCATTTCCTAAGACATAGAATGGGGGAAGGAATGATTCCCGCTTTTGCTAAACAGGATGATCGGTAATTAGCCCCCCACTAGACTCTCACCTGTGGTTATCCTGTGTGTTGCGGGCAATGCTCATTCTGCTGCTGTGGGCATGCGCAGCAGTGGGATCTAGAAAAAATAAAGAATGAACGGTAAAAACTGATGATGTTGACTACGCCGGCGGTGTAAAGAGGAGTGCTATGTATGGGTCACCCTGTACATCCCACTCAACCCACCCGTCAGCTGATAGGAAATGCTGCTTTGTGACTAGCAAACACTTCCAAGGCGTATTTTCATAATGCTTCAATGATTGGCTTGGGTATCCGGCCCCATACTAAAAAAAAAAAAAAAAAAGTACCTTTAACCACGGCGCCAAATGAAGAAGGCACCTTTCTGTACGGCAGGTCAAAAGTGCCTATGATGGCACAAATGACTTCCATACTCAAACAGTTTTAAAGGCGCCTTTGGTGGGCCTTTCCACGGAAAGGCAACTTTTCCTCAGAAGGTGCCTTTTGATGCTCCAGCCAGTCACAGATTCTTTCGAAAATACGCTTAGGAAGTGTTTGCCAATCACAATGCATCATTTCCTGTCAGCTGACAGACGTAAACAAAACATGAAGTAACGGTTCAGTGCTGTAGTCCCGACATATTTCCATTCTCGTAGTGATATTTTATGGGAATTGAGAATAAATATAAGCTGGGATTCAATCTCACTGACATTAAAGCTATAAGCAAAACCTATAACTCACTGCACAAAATATAGGTATGGTCTTTTCATATGTGTACCTTCAGTAACACCTTCTTTAAATATTTAGTACACACATTTTATATCTATCTATGTATCTATCCATCTCTCTCTCTCTCTCTCTCTCTCTCTCTCTCTCTCTCTCTCTCTCTCTCTCTCTCTCTCTCTCTCTCTCTCTCTCTCTCTCTCTCTCTCTTTCTCTAAACTGTATCTTTATCTATCAGTTTATCTCTCCCTATCTATATCTGTCTATCTATCTATATCTCTATCTTTATCTATCTATCTATCTATCTATCTATCTATCTATATGTATGTATATATTTATAGTCAGACCTCTTTTTACGAAGTATCGACTTATGAAAAATCCGCAGATACAAAAGGAATAATTTTCAGTGGTAAAAAGTAAAAAAATAAATAAATAAAAAAGAACGTAACTTACCGATTCAAACCGCGCGCCAAGTACAAGTCCGTGGTCCCCAACAGATGCCGAACATGTGCTCCCGCCTTCCTCCCGTTTGGAAGCCCAGAGTATTGTTGTTATCAACACAAGTAGCATCTGCTGCGATTTTTGTCATTTAGACTTGATAATTTCAGCCATAATTTCTCAGAAACGGAAAAGTAGTGAAAGTGGTGACGGTAGCAGGAGAAAACGGCATGCAATTACAATGGAAACCAAAGTGGACATAATTACGAGAGTCGAGAGAGGATAGAGGCTGAGTGATCTGGCAAGTGTGTTGAAACTGAATCTCTCGACTGTAGGAACAATTTTAAAGGACATGGAGCAATTCTTATGCAATGCTGTACAGAATACGTATATATATATCAGTCTTTGTATTTATGCTTGTTTATGGTAACCATACATGAATTAAAATAAGGGCTGCTAAGACTGATAGAAGTTTAAGAAAAAAAAAAAAACGAAAAAAAAGACTTACGAAAGAACTTCAGGAACCAATTTTTTGTGTAAATTGAGAGTTCCCTGTGTATATATATATATATATATATATATATATATATATATATATATATATATCAATCCATCTACATCTATCTATCTATCTATCTATCTATCTATCTATATATAATATATATATATATATATATATATATATATATATATATATATATATATATATATATATATATATATATATATATATATATATATATATATATATATATATATATATATATATATATATATATATATATATATATATATATATATATATATAACATGTGTGTGTGTGTGTGTGTGTGTGTGTGTGTGTGTGTGTGTGTGTGTGAGATACAGGGAATTTGTATAACCTTTGATTTTATGAAATCCCTAGGGAATTCGCGAAATTAATTAAGGTTAGGTTAATTTAGGCTGTACCCCCTCCACAATATGTCTACCCCCGATGTATATATGTCCCCCCCCAATGCATACATGCCCCCACTAAACTTGCTAGGTCAGCACGCTTTCCCAGGGCCCAAGCCTGGCCAGACGGCGTTACTGCGTCAGCTCATAGCAGGCAGCCAAGACGGGCAGACTATTTTACTGTGAGCTTGTAATAAACTCCTTATCTAGCTGTTTGTACACGGAGTTTCTATCACTAAAGTATTGCAAGTTACATTTGGTAGCAGCGGTGTTTTGAACCATCAGATTCTGACCACCTCCACCGATTTTTTTTTTTTTTTTTTTTTTAACAGAACGGAGGAAGGAAAAACAAATGGAGAAAAAAAAATATCCATACACCAGATTACTGGTGTCCTCTGTTCACAAAATATCTGTAACATTTAGACTTGAACAGTTGTAGGTTGAAATTTGGAGGAAAACAACTCTGGGGAAGCGAGTTCCAGAGAGATGCAGTTCGGGGAATGAAAGAATTCTGATAGGCAGAAGTTCTGCAATATGGTTGAGTGACATTCCAGTCATGAGCGCTACCAGATGCCCGTGTAGCACGAGGGAAGGCGTGGAGAGGTGGCACCATGGACGCAACTTCGTCTGAGCATTTGCCAAAAAAATATCTGTAAAATAATGCAAGGGAGGCAACATTCCTTCTTACTTGCAGGGGAGGTAGTTTATATGTAATGGCAGGGTTGTTAATGATTCTAACAGCTTTATTCTGAATTTTGTCTAGTTGTCTTAATGCAACCTCTCCACAACCATTCCACAAGGGTGAGCAATATTCAAGCTGAGAGCGCACATGACTCTTATAAATTATAGCTAACTGCTCATCGGCGAAGAAGTTACGGACTCTGTACAATAATCCAAGTTTCTTTGAGGCGGTTTTAGCAAGTGATCTGACATGAGAGGTCCAGCTGAGGGCACTGTTAAGTGAGACACCAAGAATTTCAATACTTTTGGAGATGGGAATATTAGTAGCACTGAAGGTAATGTACGAATCTGGCAATATCTGTCTATTGGTAAACTGTATATATTTAGTTTTACTAGCATTAAAAGAGACAAGGTTGTTTTGTCCCCATTCACTGATTGCAGATAGATCTTGATTTATGGAGATGGCTGTACTGAGTTGAGAAGTAGAGATATTAGACTTTGTAAATGGATGTCTGAGTGTGAATGAACTATGTAGTGTTGAGTCATCTGCATATGAGTGAATGGGATTGTGAGTGACAGATAAGAGATCATTAATATGAACCAGAAATAGGGTTGGCGCCAGAACTGATCCCTGCGGCACGCCGGCGTTAATTGAGTGGAAATTCGAACATACATCATCTACTTTTACTCTTATTTTCCTGTCACTAAGATAAGAAGAAATCAAAGGAACAAAAGACGTTAGTCCATAGCAAGGGAGTTTGGACAGCAGGGAACGGTGCCATACTCTGTCGAAAGCTTTAGAGATATCAAGAGCTACTGCATGAGTTTCTCCATGTAGATCAATTGATTGATGGATGGTATGAGTTAGGAGATTGAGTATGTCAATGGTGGATCTTTCGTGGCGAAAACCGTATTGTCTATCATTAATTAAGTTGTTGGATTCAAGATGTTTTACAATATGCTTATTAATTAAAGTTTCAAATACCTTACCAAGAGAAGATGTGATAGCTATTGGTCTGTAATTGGAGGGGTCAGACGAATTTCCTTTCTTCGGAACTGGGTGGATATTGGCTTCTTTCCATGAATTTGGGAATAAAGAAGTACGTATACATAGTCTGAATAATTTAGCTAGGACAGAGGCAAGTTCAGGGGAACACTTTTTCAAAACAATTGGCGGAATTCCATCTGGACCTGGAGCTTTGTTGGTAGGTAAATTGTCTAGGATGGATTTTACAAATCTTGTCTGTATTTTAAGTGGGGCAATTTCGGGAGAATCAAGTTCCAGTACTGAGACATTCTGGCTGGTATCATCTATGGTAGAGTTTCTTGCAAAGGTACTAGCAAAGATATCTGCTTTCCCACGTGGGTCACTTGTAATATTGCCATCTGAAGATTTTAGTGGGGGAATGGAAGATGACTTGTAAAAGTTATTATTGAAAGAATTAAGAGTTGACCAGAATATTCTATTGTCATTAGGGTTGTTAAGTAGTTTTGATGCTTGCTTTTGAAGAATGTTTGATTTAGATAGATTTTATACAGCTTTTGCATGATTTCTAGCAATTTTAAATTGGGAGAGTGATTCAGGTGTTTTTGATTTTAAGTAAGAGTTATATGCTAATGACTTTTGGGCTGTTGCTCTGGCACAATTGCCATCAAACCATTTTGGAGAGTTTGATCTTTTAGTGAATTGTTGACTTGGTATGAATAAATCCATACCAGCTAGTATTAAGTCACAAATGTGGGACTGGGTAGAATTGGGATCACTAGAGAAGAAAGACTGCCATGGAACATCAGCAAGATAATTTCTAAATCCATCCCAGTCTGCCCTGTCAAAGTGCCATCGGGTCACCCTGACAGGTTCGGAATGGGGAGGTGTAGGAGGGTTAACTAATGAGGCTTTGATGAGATTGTGGTCAGAGGATCCAAGTGGTGACAGTACCTCTATCCTGTATTGATCTGGATTATTTGTCAAGAATAAATCCAAGAGATGGGCATTATGGTCAGGATTATCAGGTATTCTGGTTGGTTGCTTTACCAACTGGGTGAGATTAAACGATTCCGCAAACAGCTCGCCTTCTAGACCAGCCTCGTCAGTCCGGGCAGAATGCAATAACCATTCAACATTGTGTATGTTAAAATCACCCAAAATGGTAATTTCATTGCCGAGGGCAAGGTCAAGGTTACTCAACTGAGTGGATATGGAATCAAATACACTGGGTTCCGAAGAAGCATTGGGGGAACGACAAACTACACAGATATATTTGGTAATGTTTTGGCAATTTAATTTATATAATGAGTAATCAAAACTGGATGAAGTGAAGTTTAAAATAGTATCAACTGCATATTGGGATTTGATATTACAACAGGTGCCGCCCTTGTTTCGAAAGTTTGTAAGGAGATGGTAACCGGGAAAACAAAATGGAGATATATCGGTAGAGGGTGAGATTTGTGGTTCTGTGAGGAAAAGGGCTAAAGGGGATATGGACTGAAGGAAAAAATGAACTGAGTTTAAATTTGTGGATAGGCCGCGGATGTTGGTAAAGAATAAGGCTGCACCGTCACCTCTTCGCCGACGAGCATTCCCAGAAATTGCAGCAGTCGCTGCTGGCACAGTCGCTTGATGGCGACCAGGAGGACCCTGTGCCTCCAGCCCTACCCTGCCGGTGGTGGCAATCACAAGATACACGACGTCTCGCATCTGCCAGCCTCACCCCTCCTCACTGCCTCTAGTGGTGTAATACCTGGCTGTGCTTTCCGAGTGTCTAATTTTTCTCACCAGTGCTCACCTCTCAAACAACCCCACCCACACGCCTTGTTCCTGACCGCACGTGTCACCGTCGCCGACCTACGCACCAGTTGCACCTGTTCCCAGCACCTGTTCCGAACTCATCATAACTCCTGCCCCCACGGTGCCACTTATCACTGTCTGCCCACTGCCTGCCCACCACCATTCTCTGCATTTGCAACTCAACGGCTCTACACCTGCCTTGCACCAACATCTGCCCTCACCACCCACCACCAGCCTCCGCCGTCACCCGCATCTGGTCTGCATTACGGAGCCTCCTAAGACCGCCACTCCCTGCCAGTGATTCATCGCAGCGTCTCTTCTCCTCTCCGCCCAGCTGTCTCTCCACCGCCGCCCCGCCCAGGCCCGCCCCGCCCTGCCCCGCCCCAGCCCAGCTATGCCCAGCCACCCCTGCACGTCATACATCTCGACTCTCTCCTGTGTAACTATAGTATATCTTTCCTTTCTATAGAGATTATCCTCGATTTTCTCTACAGATTGGTTATTGTAAATATTCCATCTCATTTCCATTACCCCGTTTTCATCTTCACCTACGTTATTTATACTTCATCTCATCCTTCGCTTTTTATTTAAACCATCCATCCCCAAACCTTCATTTATTTTCACACCTACTCGTGTATTCCATTCTCTCATTGTTATATTATACATTTCCACCTACGTATCCATCTTCATCCTTTCATTTTCCATTGCCGCATTAAATGTCATACTTCCCATGTCAACCACTTGACACCAGCCCTCTCGCCCCGGAAATATCACCTGATCATACCCCGTTTGCCGACTCTAACACAATCACTCATTTACGAAGTGGCAAAGAGTACCACCGCCCTGTACCTGAGACTCCAGTTTCACTTCACGCAGAATCACTTACTACCCGTCCTACCCTCGTAAACCCAGATACCTCCTCCTCTGCTCCTGCCTCTACACTCCCTTCTTCTTCCTCTACTCCTTCCCCTGTCGTTTCCTTTCCTGCCTCCCTTCATACCCCATCTTGCTCGCCCTTAACTACCTTCTCTCTCTCCCACACCTCTCCTGCCGCCACTTCTACACTTCCAGCCATGGCCAACCCTCCACAGTCTATCTATCTCGACGATGCCAATCGTCCCAAATTTACCGGCCAGGACCCAACTTGGTCTGTCTATGATTTCCTCAAAGAAGTCGAAACAGAAATACACAATAGACAAATAACCAATGAATCGCTCAAAGTAGCTTACCTCCTAGGTCGCTTGCACCACGGTAAATCGGACATCGGATCCGCGATCTGTGCAGGACATTTCAATAGCATTCGTACCTTTGCTGATTTTCGTACGGAACTCATCAGCCTTTGTTGCCAGCATTCAAATATCACGTCTCTCATGGGATTCATTAATCTCCTAAACCAACTAGATGAGGACTTGCACATCCCAGTGCAATATGCCAAGCTCCGCGAAGCTGCCGCCACCATGAAAGCAACTAGTAGCGAGATGCTCCAATTACTGGTAGGCACGAAATGGTTAGAAGACATGAATGGCGTTCCAATGCTTTCACTCACAAACTTTGCTGACTTAATTGGTTACCTCAGATTCCTTCACTAGCTTACTCCTAAACAGCGAGAGCTAGCCTTGGAAATCGGTTTCAATCCAGGAGAAAAAATTATTCAGGTCACTAAAGCCTAAGGCTTTTCGTCTCATTAACTCTCCTCCTCTTACTGACTCCCTTCAACCTCTGTCTCTTCGCCACACTGTTGCATCTTTATCTCTTTTCTATCGCTACTTTAATGGTCACTGCTCCTCTGAACTGTCTGCTTGCATTCCTCCACCTCTACGACGGGCACGTAGCACCCGTCTGGCAGCAAACTCTCATCCCTTTTCTGTCCAACTCTCTAATGCAAGAGTTAACCGTTACTCCCAGTCTTTCATTTATGCAACAGGTCAGCTCTGGAACTGTCTCCCTCTGTCTGTATTTCCTGCTGCCTATGATCTCCAGTCTTTGAAACGTAGTGTGTCCAGGCATCTCAAAATGATCGGATCTTGAATTTTGCTCTCTATTGTATTTTGTTTTTCTCTTGGAGGGAACTGTTACTGCGGGCTCATGGCCTTTGGTTCCTTCTTCCTCGCATAAAAAAAGAAAAAAATCATGAAAGAACAGGTTCGAACTACATGCGTCAGGGCACCACCCAACCCTTGGCCTCCTCAATCTGTCACGCCTCCACTACCCCAGACCAATCTCGCTCCCGTCCCACCACACGCGGCAGACCTGCCACACATCGCTCTCCTACCGCAGGTCGTGATCAGTCTAGCGCCCGACGGAACAGACAATCTTCGATTCTTTGCTGGTACTGTGGTCATCCTGGACATCGAGCATCCAGTTGCGACCATACATACAGACGTCCTCACTCCCAAACCAGGCAGCGTACGCCTTCCCGCTCACGTCATCCACACTGCAAATACCACAAATCAAGCACGACTCACATCACTGAGGAATGTTGTTACTTCAACCTCCAACAGTCGGGGGAAGCGCCGCACCCGTATCGGACCAATATCACATAGAACCAGAGACCTAACTCCCCATCCGCCATGTAGGTCCCATAACGTCATTCTCGGAAGCAGTCATGACATACCAACGTCATTCTTCTTGGACACAGGATCTATAGTAAATCTCATCTCCGAAAATTCCTTACAAATTATTCATCGATATCACAACCACGTCAGTTTCCTAGAACCACCAGACATTCGCCTATGTGATGTCAACGGCTTAGAGTTTAAGGTTAAGGGAGGAGTCACCCTGGAAGTCAAACTCCACAGAGATTTGTCCCCTATCCTCATTGAATTTCATGTCACTAATGACTTGCAGTATCCCGCAGATGCCCTTATTGGTTTCTCCACCATGGCACAACACTCCATTGCATTATTACCTGCTTGTGGTAGTATAGACATTTCTGGATTCCCGGTTTACACTATGGAATGTCCCCGTCCTGTTCTTACGATCAAATCAGTCCTTCAATTACCTCTGTCCCTATCACTACCAAAAAGTCCAACCCAGCCCAAACCACCACTATCATCATCTGAGAATACAGAGATCATTCCTTTACTGACTGCGAGCAAGGACATAAATTCCTCAATGTCTCCTGATACATCATCTCAGCCTTCGAACATGGCTCTTACCTCCTCTCCCGGCAACACTATCGCTGACTCAGACATGTCTCAGTTACCTACCTCACACAGTCTGAATGATCTTCTCCAACACGCAGAGACGAAACGTGCAGTAACGAATACGTGCACAATTTTGTTACCGCATGAGTTCCCCAAAGTCTCTGTTTGTGTTGCCGGTGCGAAAGAAGGAGTGGATGTACTAACCCTACCTGAGACTTGTTGTGTGAATGGCTTGACTTATGAGTCAGCGTGGTGTACAGTCTTAGGGGACAGTTTATGCTACCTGTACTTGTTCAATGTCACAAATGCTCCACTAAAACTTAAAAGTGGTGTAAAGATTGGAGACTTCCTAGTATACCCAGCGGCCGTAAAGGTGTGCCAGGATTCCTCAATTCCTACTATTCAGACTGATGATAGTATGCCAATCGGTGTATGTACTATTAACTCTACAGGATCTACGCCGACATATTCACCCGATATGCTCTCACATCTCACTTGCACAGATTTCCCAGAAAATACGCCTCAACTCCTCGACCTTCTGACCTCGTACAGAAACGTGGTTGCCTTACCCGGTGAACCGATGGGTAGAACAGACCTTGTCAAACATACGATTGAACTACTCCCAGGAACTCAGCCGATTTACATACCAGCGTATCGATTTCCTCACAGCCAGAGAAAGCAGTCAGATCAAATGGTACAGAACATGTTAGACCAAGACATTATTGAACCCTCCGTCAGTCCATGGAATAGCCCACTTTTCTTAGTACCAAGGAAGGACGGCAACTTTAGACCAGTAGTCGACTATTGTAAGGTCAATTCTGTCACCGTTCCAGACTGTTTCCCGTTACCTGTCCTCACTGATTTGCTAGAATCCCTTGGTGACAATAACGTAGTCTTTTCATCTTTAGACCTCCTCAGCGGGTACTGGCAGGTCGAAATGGAAGAGTCCTCTCACCCAGTTACAGCCTTTAGCACCCCTTCCGGACATTTTCAGTTTAAGAGACTCTCTTTTGGTCTGAGAAATGCTCCTTCCGTGTTCATGCGACTTATCCATTCAGTCTTCAGCGGTATGATGGGACACTCTCTTTTTGCTTACCTAGATGATATCATTGTTGTGAGTAAACCCATCCCTGATCATTTTACCAAACTCCAGCAAGTCTTTGAACGCCTCCAGCGTGCAGGCCTGAAAATCAATCTCAGTAAATGTGACTTCCTGTGAAAGAAAATCAAATTCCTAGGCCATGTCGTAGATGCACAAGGCATTCATACTAATGAGGATAAAACTAAGGCGATTATTAACTTCCCAGAACCTACCACTACCGAAGCTGTACGAAGTTTCCTGGGCCTTAGTGGCTATTATCGTCGCTACATACGGGATTATGTAAAGATCGCCGCTCCTCTGACCCACTTACTCAAGCAGAATGTGCCCTTTGTTTGGACTAACGACCAGTCACAGGCCTTCCAAAAGCTAAAGACAGCTCTTGTAAATGCCCCTGTTCTAGCGTTCCCTGATTATACCACACCCTTCCTTCTCTGCACAGACGCCTCAGGCACTGGACTTGGTGCCGTTTTGATGCAACTCGATGAAGCATCAAGGAAGCACGTAATAGCGTATGCTAGTCGCACCCTTACAAACGCTGAATGTAACTACAGTGTCACAGATCTCGAAGCGCTAGCGGTAGTCTGGTCCTTGAAACATTTCAGAGATATAGTCAATGGTTATCCAGTGCATATCCAAACAGACCACCTTCCACTATGTGATTTGTTCAAGAATCGCAACCTAACAGGTAGACTAGCTAGATGGTCTGTCATCATCCAGGACTTTAATCCCACTTTTCAATATGTACCAGGCAAGTTGAATGTAGTCGCAGACGCGCTCTCACGTCACATAGCAACACCTATAACATCACTGCAGCCTGAAGTAACTGAAAACACTTCACTAACGTCAGAAGTTGTTCGAAACTTTCAGCGCCAAGACCCCATGTGGTCCAAAGTCATTTATTTCGTAGAATCTGCCGATGCCTCGACCTTACCTACTCTGCCAGTATCACTAGATGAGTTCATGCTAGATGATGATCTCTTGTACAGGAAAACACTTCTAACAGGCAAAGATATGCCCAATCGCGAAGTACGCCAACTTGTTGTCCCCACTGCCCTGATACCAAAGGTTCTTCATATTGTTCATAATACTCCTCAAGCTTCCCATCCAGGTAAAGACCGATGCTTGCGCCAAGCACGTCTCAAATACTATTGGCCAACCATGCGCCGCGATATCAATGCCCACTGTGACTCTTGCCTCTCCTGCCACCGCCACAAAGGATCAACTGGCTTACCAGCACCTCTCTTACCATACCCAATCCCGTCACGACCATGGGAAACTGTCTCAATCGATCTCTTAAAACTACCTCTCACAGAATCTGGCGCTGAGTACTTGTTCGTAGCGGTCGACCACTTCTCCCGCTACTGTGTCCTCGTACCCCTCTCCGACAAGACCGCGAAGAGCGTTGGACGTGCCCTTGTAGATCACGTAATTTGCCCGTTCAGTACTCCTCATACCATTCTTACTGATAACGGTACAGAGTTCAACAACAGCCTTCTCGATGAGATCTGTCGTCACTTTCATATCAGTAAGTGCAATGTCGTGCCTAACCATCCGGCTTCCAATGGCCTTGTAAAACGCCACAACCGAAAAATCTTAGAGTGCCTCAGACATCCAGGCTCCCATAGTTCGTCCTGGGATGACTGGATTCCCCAAGTAGCATCCTCCATCAATAGTTCCATCAATGCATCCATTGCTGAATCTCCCTTCTTCGTCCTCTTTGGTTTTGACAAGGACCTCCCATACTCTCTCTTATCCTCAATGCCAGAACCCATCTACAACATGGATGATTATGTTAAACTCAAAGTGGCCAACTTCCAGACAATCCACCAGTAAGTCCAGTCCACTTTGGCTTCCTCTTAGGAGGACATGCTGCTGCGCCAACATAAGTCCGCCTTTCCTATCACTATCAATGTAGGCGATCTTGTCTTTGCTCATTCCCATACACATTCCTCTAAGTTGGATGACAAATTTACAGGGCCCTACCGCGTCCTCACTCAACAGGGCAACAATTTCACCTCCAGGACCTGTCCACTAAGGACACCAGATGGGTCCACGTCGATGACTTAAAGCGAGCACCCAGTGGCCTCGTGTTGGAAGAGTCACTTACACAACCTCCTGCCCCTCTTCCCCTCCTCCTGCCCCTCAGTCTACCTTGTCTCCACCTATCCCTCAGTCTCCTTCCTGTCCACCTCCACCTGCTCATTCATCAATCAATCAATATCGGTCCAAACTGCGCTCTGCCCATCAACCTCTTCACGACCTCCCCCATTAACTCTACCCTGACTTTCTAGGTACGATGTTAGCGATCTCCCTGCTGGTAGTGCTGACCCTCCTGGGGTCTGGGTCAGGTCAGGACGATGGTGGAGTACGTCCCGGGGCCTTGGTCGGCTCAGGAGGCGAGGTCTCCTTGCGCTACGATCTTGCGCCCCTGGCCGACGTAGCCATTGCCCAACTTGCCTACGCGCACCAGCTCCACGGAATCAGGAACCATCTCACGGCCCTCATGGGGACACACAACCCGAATGAGTATCTCTATAACTTTTTCCTCCCACTCTCCTGGCAATAGCAATACATAAGTAACAGATTCACTGAGCTCAATGACACATTTTCCATTCAGACACCCGTAGGTCGTTCTCGTGTGAAACGAGGTCTCTTCGACTTCGGCAGTGAGATTCTGAGTGGCTTGTTTGGCGTTGCTACAGCCCGTGACATTTCTGGCTTCAAATCTGATCTCACTCATTTAGCTTCAGCCCTAGAATCACAACGCCGAGTCATTACAATCCAACACACTATGTTACAGAAGCTCACAACCCAACTCAATGAAGTCACGTCCATTCTAAACAATTTCACCGATATCTTACAACGCCACCTTTCAGATCTCAACGTTATCTCTCAGTTCTTCTACCTCAAACTCAACATGGATAATCTCCAACTAGCCATTGACTCTCTCTTGTCTCAAGTCTCTGCCTTGGTTCGTATCCTGGTCGATGCTATCAATGGACGTGTCACTGCCGACTTAGTACCTGTCTCAGCTCTCCGTTCTGTCCTGGAATGGGCTCACTCCACCTTCGGTCTCTCCCCAGTCCTCCCCTACTCCTCCCTTGAATATTATTAACCTGTTCTCGAAGCCACTCTTCTCACCACATACGTCGTCGTCCATATTCCTCTCCGTTCTGCCATAACCTTTAACCTTTTCCACATCATTCCCTTCCATTTCCGCCTCAACAACTCCTTGTTAAAGGTATCTGTTCCTTCAGAATATTTCCTCCTGTCCCATGATCATCTTTCCGTTGCCTTCCTTTCTTCCACAGACCTCCAGCAATGTTCCTCCCTTACTCCGACCTCTCGTCTCTGTGCTGCCCACCTTTTTGCTATCTTCCCTAGCAGTGCTACACCGTGTGAGTCTGCTTTAGTTCGCAACCATTCCATCTACTCAGCCTGTTCTTTTGTCCCAGCTCCTGACCTCCCGGTCCACCATGCTCACCTCAACCATGTCCAGTACTTCTTCTTTGCTGTTCCCATCTCTGTCACAATCATGTGTCCTGGTTCTTCGGTTCGATCCGTCCCCGCTAGTGGTCTCTACAAAGCACCTGACTATTGTACCGTCAAATCAGAGTCTGTCATCACTTACGCCACTCGCTATCACCAGGCTGTTCGTAAAGACTCCTATGACATCTTTCAACCAATCGACATGCCTTCAACCCTACCATCTGCCAACATTACCATCACCTCCCCTAACTTGCGCATGCTCACCTTCCTCAATGACAGTGATTTCATTATGGATCAATTTTCTCTGGCCTTCAGCCGTTCATGGGTTCATCCAACAGTTGTGTTTCCCCCTGTGGTTATCGCTTTCATAGGTTTTCTACTCATCATCTGTGCAGTGCATTGTTGCGTCAGAAAAATGGAACGTCGACTCCGGTAAATCAGAGTTGCTACAGGCATAGTACGCCCTACACACGACGTAGAAACTCCCCGTACTTAGTGCCCTCACATTCAGTGCCTACCAATGCCATCTGACAATTAACCAACCTGTGAACAGAACTCTGCCTACTAGAAAATGATGGTATTTCTTTAATGCATTACTGAGTGCCAGTGTATCCTACAGAAAATACAAAAAAAAAAAAAAAAAATGAAGGAAGAACAACAATAGAACTCTCATATCTACTCCTTGTTTATCATGTATCAAACTATTATTGTGTAATTCCCATTATGTCTTAATCCTTGTCTATCTTATATGTATATATCCTTCTAATTCCCTCCCCTCAACATGGCCATGTCTCCCCTACTGCCCCTGTATCATACTTATCCCTTGTACACACCTCCCGGTCCTGCCTTACTACTATAATCAAACACCATTTAACTCCTGGTGTCAGGAGACACCGTCTCAGCTACCCGGGGGAGTAGTGTACCCCCTCCACAATATGTCTACCCCCGATGTATATATGTCCCCCCCCCAATGCATACATGCTCCCACTAAACTTGCTAGGTCAGCACGCTTTCCCAGGGCCCAAGCCTGGCCAGACGGCGTTACTGCGTCAGTTCATAGCAGGCAGCCGAGACAGGCAGACTATTTTACTGTGAGCTTGTAATAAACTCCTTATCTAGCTGTTTGTACACGGAGTTTCTATCACCAAAGTATTGCAAGTTACAAGGCTGCGGTTAGGTTAAGCTCGGATAATCTAAGTTAAGTTAAATTTAGGTTAGGTTAGGTTAGGTTAATTTATGTGAAAGCTTAACAACATAGCATCCATCTAAATTAACCTAACCTAACCTTACCTAACTAACCTAAGCTTAGCCTTGCTTATCCCAGCCTAACCTAACTGCAGCCTAAATTATTCTTATCTTAATTATTCCATCCTAATATTAACTCATTTCACGAATTCCCTAGGGATTTCATGATATCACTGGTTCCACAGTTCCCCGTAATATGCATATATAACAAAGGTTTTGACTGGCCGCTCTTCCTCTTTTTTAATTGAGAAAAGTAATTGCTGTTTCATTTCCTATACCCACTTGTGGATCAGCAGCTGCTGTTCAAGGGAAAGAAATTAGGTAAAGATTGGAGAAACACCAGTATTACTGCATTTCAGCTTCATGCCAATTTTCCTTGATTTTTTTTGTCTTGTTGCTTATCGGTCCAACCACAACAGCAAGATATATCTCATCACATGCACAACATTTTCCTAAAGCTGTATCTTTTCCGTCACAACTGACTTAGAATAAGTAGGTTAAGTTAGTTTAGGCTGAGTTCAGGTGGTATAACAAAGAAGGAAATCTGAGGGGCTAAATTTGTAGTTTTAGACAACAAACCCTAACATACCCTACCAGTACCCTAAACTGACCCAAACTATCATTACCTTGGCTATCCAAATCTAACCTACCGTATTCAAAGCGCAATTGTGGGGAAACACGTCATGGATGGATTATCCGCTGCTGCATGTTACTGTAGGGGGCTTTTGCAACTCCAGGTTAGGCGCCATGCCCTGAACGCAATGAGGATTTGGTTTAATGCTTAAGAGATATTATGGGGGAAAAGTGAATGACCAGATGAAAAAACACAAATGCTAGCCAAACCAAAGTTAGGCTGCCATCATCTTCATTCCTAACCACATACTTTACAATACTCACTTAGCAATCACAACAACAAGAAATTGCAGGTTATAGCCTATAATATTACAGGAAATTTGTGAAAATGGTTATTTTGTGACCAGTCAATCTGTGAAATGGATTTTTAGGTCAGGATTGCTCAGGTTAAATATAAGTTAAACTCAGGTCAGGTTTGGCTAGGTGTGATTAGATTAGATTAATTTAGATTATGCTCTAAGTTACCATAACTTAGTCATAACTATTATTAAACAAACCTATATTAGCTAGACCTAACATTAACATTAACTAACCTAACCTAACCTTTCTTAATTAAATAATATTGTATATTAACCTCACCTAACTACAGTCTTCATTTCTAATATATTATAGCACTAACCGTGTATGTGTGTGTGTGTGTGTTTTGGAGCAGCCGAAACTACACATTCAAATAGCACCAAATTGGCACAAAAATCACAAAACATTCGCTGATGTGAAAAAAAAACTTGGTCCCATCACGATCGAAGAACTTTTACTATATTTGATGAGCAATCACATTTTGACCAAAAAACGCCGCTCCCGGCGCCCAGCATAGGATCTCCATAGAATTTTTTGCCCATAGCTACAACTAAAATATACTATAGCAGTAGCCATGTGTCTGTGTGTATTTCGGACTTGCGTTCAGACAACTTGAGTTCCATTGCCGAAGCTGCAAACAACATGATCAACTGGCTAGCTGTAAAAAATCCAAGTGACAACGTTAGACTAGAACAGCACATAAACGGACTATCATGAGCCCTTCGATGTCGCCTTGACGGCCGATAGTGACAACGTTAGACTAGAACAGCACATAAACGGGACTCGGATTACCTGAAATGATCGCAACACGTGAGCGAAGCGCGAGGAAACGAGTGAGAAGCACGAGGAAACGAGTGCGAAGTACGAGAAAGCGAGCACGCAACGCGAGAGCCCTCCACAGGAGCAAGTGCGAGGGGCCCGAAGGGACCATGAGCACTTGTATACTACTATAACCGAGATCTACCCAACCTAAGTTAAATATAATCCATTTCACAAACTGACCAAGGTTTTCATAAAATTACATTTTCCACACATTCCCTGGGATATAAGATTAATCTGTGTATAGGCAACCTGACTTACTTCAGGAGACCATTAACTTTAGGAGTCAAAACTGAATATAATCAGTTACTGTTAACTGAAGTAGAATACCTCTAGCTGAAGCTGGTGGGTTAGGCTGATACTAAGAGTGATTGATCCAACAGAAATCACAGTGATTTGTTCATACATTGCTGAAAATACCATTGTATCTATATGCACTTAACAATAACTGTAACATTAGACACACATTGGTGCAGCATAAGTTATCATATTATGGCTGCATGTATTCAAGAAGCCGCATTCAACAGTGAGAGCCTCTACCGCCGAGCTGAGTATCTCAGCATACTGCACTTATTCCCCATTCGTCGATATTACTACTTTACAGAATATGTCTTGCTAGCCAATAACTACTTTTGAGAAAGAAACACCGACGTGGGACTTAGTGTATACTGACGTTTCGCCTCATGGCTTCTGAGTAGGCCATGAGGCGAAACATCAATACACACTAAGTCCCACATCGGTGTTTGTTTCTCCAATTTGTCAACTATTTTTGACGCAAACCATTCCACTCCAAACAAGGTAATGAGGCAGTCATTCATATAAACAGGAGCGAGGAGCACCACACGTATCCACAACTTGTTGTTGTTGTCCAGCAAAGGCACCTCTTGATCGCTAGGGCTCCCCCGACCCTGCCGGTCCCATGAGGCGCTAACGAGCAACATTTTCCAATATGGTCGCACCCAGCGGAGCTTTTGAGTATGCGCCTTTCACAGAAAGGCAGTGTGTAAAGACACCTTTGGCACGAAAGGCGCCGTTAAATGTTAAGTATTCGGCCCCAGGCTACTTAAGCTTCCTCACTGGCAGAAGGGTTCGCAGACAAAAACGTTCGTTGGTGAAATCGATCTCTGCCAGAAATGATCGCGAGCAGATACACAGCCTGGTAATACTTTTGTCGGGAGGTTTGTTCTCTGGCAAAAACGTTCCCTAGTAACACAACAACAGAATGAGACGTGAAGGAGCTTATGAGATGAATGAACACGTGTGTGTGTGTGTGTGTGTGTGTGTGTGTGTGTGTGTGTGTGTGTGTGTGTGTGTGTGTACAGTACGAGAGAGAGAGAGAGAGAGAGAGAGAGAGAGAGAGAGAGAGATTTAGCACCAACAGGCAATATGTTATCGTTTGTACGGTCACGTTTGGACATCCTGGTATAAACTGTGCATCCATACAGACAGGTCTGATGTTAGTTATCTATAAAAAAATGAAAAGAGGATCACGCAATAACACTTAAATAATATTTAAAAAATTAGAATTAATGACAGGGTGGATAACTGCGATATTGGAAATGCACAATTAATAATGGTTTAAATTTATCATAGAAAATCAAAATGCTTACGAGTATATATTGAAGAGTGAAACCTGTTCTTGACACAGGCCTAGTGGATTGCTGCCTGGCTCTCACCTGGGAGTCCCGGGTTCGATTCCAGGCATACTGGTAATATATTGGGTGCATATATATTTTTTGCTTTGTAATAATTCAGACGTGGGAAATGCAGAGAAAGTTTTAAGAATATATAGTACGAGTCTATGTGGCGGCGCTGCGGGTACATTATATATAATTGCTCCAGTTATGAAAGTAAATAACGTGCCGTGTTTAATTTGCAAGAACGGTATTTATATATCTCATGCATAATTATCTAATTAAAACTGTTGTCATGAAAACTAATGTTAAGAGAAAGATATGTTACACATACATAAAGAAACTATAAAATGATTAAAAAAAAAAAGGGTACATCCAAGGTCACCTTTTCTTTACATGTCTGAGGTTTGGAACATAGACTTCCACAACCTACAATATTACTGGTTACTTCAGCAACATTACACATGGTTTGACATAATTTTCAAATATAAACGAGCCACCAATCTCGACTGCACACACACACACACACACACACACACACACACACACATGGACTGCTGACATTTGTAACGAGATGTTAATACCGAGCAAACTCTCACATATGCAAAATCTTTTAATGCTGATTTTGCCTCTTTGCTGTGTGTGTGTGTGTGTGTGTGTGTGTGTGTGTGTGTGTGTGTGTGTGTGAATTATCTCCAGTGCTACAGCTGCTAACTAGCATGGACAACTAGCATATATCTGATTCCGTGTAGAGTTATGGTTGAAGGTAACATCCACGCTCTGCCCAACCGACGTCACACACCCTCTCCCATATCACCACCACCTCCACCACCACCACCTTCCAATCTCTCTCAGTTTCATATCACACCCTCTTTCACCCACCATCCGTCACTTACTTACGACATCCTCACCCATTTACTATTTTCCACACATCCACATCATCCACAGTCTACAATTCCACTCCCACCCATCATTCTCCATTCTCTCTCACTCATGCCTCCACGCTCCCCTACCTTTTCTACTCATTTCCCACTCTCTCCCATCCACCCTTTCGTCCTACCTATATCCCGCCTACCCTCATCCTTTCCTGCCCACCTTGTTTCACACATCCAACTCTCTTTTACCTAAAGTCCATAACGTTTCACCCACCCGCCCACCTCCCACACAAAACTCTTCCAGCCATAATTCATTCATCCTCTGACTTCCTCCTCCCATAATCATGACTAATAAGGTAGCGAGAGGTCAGCCATGCGTGATGGATAGTTGGGAACGTAAACTACAATTTGGGCTCAATTTTGTCATTACATAAAACAATTGCCTTGTTATCAGGTTGAGTGACTAAGTCTGGGCGAGAGGGTGAAGGGTAGGTACTGGGGATGGGCGGGGAGAGCTGACAAGGGTAAATAGACAAGTAGGCTCGGTGAATGGTAGATGAGGAATACACGAGGGAAAGTCAGTTTATTCCTGACTAGTTTATTCCTGATTAGTTTATTAATCTTCATCAGAGGAATTCTTTATTCTCCTGTGAAGCTTTACAAAGAAACTAGTCAGGAATAAACATTGACTATACCTCCTGTATTCTTCATCCACCATTCACCAACCTGTCACAATGTCATATTAGTAGTTATAACTCTGTATCAGCCTAATCGATAACTGGATACATGGCTACATACATGGGAAGATACACAAATAAAAGACAAATGGTCTGAGTCATAAATAACTTGATCCATTGCGAGAATAGATATACAGATGCCATAAGTCTTTACACCCTATACGAGTATACTTTGCTTTATGTGTGTGTGTGTGTGTGTGTGTGTGTGTGTGTGTGTGTGTGTGTGTGAGAGAGAGAGAGAGAGAGAGAGAGAGAGAGAGAGAGAGGGTGGGGGCAAATATTAATAACTAAAGATTTTTTCTTGTCAAAATGAGCGGAAAAAAAAAATGCCTGACAATGACATAACTTAGCATAATAACACCCAACATTCAGATGGCAACACACCACAAAACCAATACACCAGCAACAGAGAAGCACAGTAAAGCCTTAACAATTAACCTTAACTAAGGGGTTTACATTTTATTTCTGCCTATGTTTGCAATCCTCTTATAAGATCACGAGTCCATTCTTTTCTGCAACGTTAAGGGAACACTGGACTACTCAGGTCACATTCAGTTTTATTATTTTTCTGTACGTATTCTATAGTTGCTGTTAATCTGCTCCTTCGTGACCCATTAAATTGTCTTTCTATCTTTTATTGTTTCTATTTTTTTAACTAAAGTCCGACTCTGGGCATACGCTTCACACCCTGCCCCCAAGGCCCAGTAGTCCTCCTACATACCATTCACCTCTACATGTCACCACTTCGGCGCTAACACCCATCGTCCTTATTGAATACATGCAAGGGCTGTCTCATACAGACTGTCTGTCTATCTGTCTGTCTGTCTGTCTCATGCAATGCAACTTTCAACTTCAGACGCACGACCCTCCCCTCCCCATTTCACCCCCCCCCCTCATGTGGCGCTATTACGACAGGCTATCAGGGGAGGGAAGCAGGAGAACGGGGGGAAAGGGGAGGAAAGAGGAAGAAAGAGGAAAGGAATAGAGAGGAAAGGAGGTGAGAGAGAAAAGAATTGAATGATAGAGAAGATGGAAGGGGAGAGAAATGAAGAAAATGAGGGAGATGAGGGAAGGGGAGGGGAGGGGAGGGGTTGGGAGGGACTGAAATAGAATGGGGAGGTGGTGATGAGGGAGAAAGAATGGTGGAGAGGGGAGAGAAAAGAAGAAACCAAAAGGAAACCTGGAAGGGACAGAAAATATGGGCTATACAAGAAATCAAGGAGGAAAGAAAAATGAAAGCCAGGAGAAGTGATGAGCTGTGAAAGGGGTGGAGAGGAGGAAGAAGGAAGAAAGAGGGCTGGCAGAAATGCTGAGCAAAGATGGGACTGTGAGAGGAAGCAAGACAAAGGGAAAATGAATGAGATGACAGTGTAGAAGGAAGAAAGGATGGGGGGGGGAGGGAAAGGGAAGCAGGAAGGGGAGAAGAAAAGGTAAAAGTAAACTATAAGTAGAGAATAATGTTTACCCAATTATAACTTCCGGCAGCTGTTGATATCTTCCTTTTATTACACCTGCACTTCAAAGTAAAAGAAAATACTGTTTTGGTGTGTGTGTGTGTGTGTGTGTGTGTGTGTGTGTGTGTGTGTGTGTGTGTGTGTGTGTGAAAATTAACTCAAACAGATTGCCTCCGATTTTAGTCGAACTTGATAAGATTTCAAAGTCAGCCAAAAAGTTAAACCTACTGAATTTGAGAAAAATAATTTAAAGGTCAAGGTCACAAAGGGCATCTACTACAGGCGGTGGCTGAATGGTAGAGAGGCGCCCTGCAGTCCTGATGGATCCAGGTTCGAATCCCGGCTGGGCAGGGAACAGATTAAGGATTTGAATTTCATAAAAGCAGACTTTCCTGATCTACCAGATGACCCGCCGACATGTAAAAGTACCCACGCTATTACCAATACACCAGCCGTGTATGAGATAGCCCTAGCATGTATTCAATATGGACGGTGGGTGGTAGCGCCGAAGTGGTGACATGTGGAGGTGTAGGAGGACTACTGGGCCTTGGGATAGGCTACTGCCCCCGAGATATAGGCCCTGCGCCTTTGCCCAGAGTCGGACACACAAAAATATATATATATATATATATATATATATATATATATATATATATATATATATATATATATATATATATATATATATATATCACAATAGAGATGGTGGACAAGAATGCAAAACCACCAGGTGATATGAGAGGTGTGCTGGGAATAGCTTTCTGTTGGTGTCCCAGGCGGACTACTGGACATCCTGAACGGGACTCTTAACCAATGTCCAGAGTCTCGTAGTCCATGGGTTATAAACGAAGTCCATTAACTCCGTCGGTGTAATGACGTCATTTTCCTAACTGTTGTAGGTACTGTTTTTATAAGGACACCCCAATGAAAAAAGAAAATGAAATTTTAAAATAAATAAGTAAATAAATAAATAAAACTGAAATCCAGATCTCCAACACAATCTAGTTTGTGTGTGTACAGCAGTGAAGCCGCCACAGCCACTGTACTGAGGGGAAAAATACCTGGCATTCCCGAGAGCTGCTGTCCAACATGATATGCTTTTATACCAAAAGCACTATAGAAATATATTAGCAATGTAAGCCAAGGTTTACCATCCTCTCCCTCTCTCTCTCTCTCTCTCTCTCTCTCTCTCTCAAGAACAACACTTTCCTCCTCTCAATTGCGCCGGTACATTTATTAAGTGAAAGGTGAAATAGTCAGTCATTGGTGGCGAGTGGGCACCTCAGCCTATGATATTATCACACAAGATTGGATCACTTCATGATTTTCTATTGAACTAAACTGCTCAAAACTAAACGCTGCCCATTTTTTGTACAGACAAATTGTATAACTCTGGATGATATTACTGTAAGAAATTTTTGGTAAATATTACGATACTGCAAGAGGGAGATGTAGAAATACGGTCAGGAATATTGCTCCCTTTTAAGACGAACAATTATGAAACTCTGACACACTATCCTGAAAAGTTTGCTGGGTGCCTAAGAGCGCATCACTGAGCTTCAGAAGTTAGTGGTCACTCTTCCTTTATTTATCGGAACGAAGTGGATCGATATTAGTCTCCAATGGTATAAATATATAGCCATCCATCCTACATCCACCTCTCTCTCTCTCTCTCTCTCTCTCTCTCTCTCTCTCAATGCAGTTAAAGTGAACGACGCAGCTGCAGTGGAGGTTAAGGTGAGAGAGAGAGAGAGAGAGAGAGAGAGAGAGAGATTACCTATCCAGCCCACTGCCATAAATACCTGTTATGGCATCACAAATAAGCGCCTTTCTTTGCAATCACGCTTTTCTCTTTCAAGACATGAGTGTAAGAAGTGTTTTGTGACCAACTGTATTTACTGCCTGATGTCCTTGGTTGATTCTGTTGCTAAAAATACAGGGTGGTACAGATGTAACGCTCCTCTTCCACTGGGCCAGCATTATCAGTATCTATCCTGCATCATCTATTTATTTTCTACTCCATTGCCACACTCACGCCCACACCAGCATACTCAGCCATCACCGCAACACATTACATACCGCCAGAGGATTTTCTTGTGGAGTGCTGTTTATGCACCACCCTGTAAACAGGATGCAAAAGTATTCAAGTGCTTAAGCTTCGAAAAAATATGAATAATAAAAAAAAAAAAACTTGCCAAAATGCAATAGGGAGTGAGGGGTTGTCAAGCGTAAGTGAAGGCAAGTGGAGTATGACGTGCAAAAAATGGCGAAGCAATAAGAGACGCGGGGAAAATGTGAAATACACGACAGAGGGTGAGAGGAGGAATATGTGAGGGTTAATATAGGAGGAGGAGTATTTGAGGGTGATATCGAAGGGGAATAATGTGAGGGTAATATTGGAGGACAAATATTGGACGGGGAATATGTGAGGGTAAAATTGGAAGTGGAATATGTGAGGATAACATAGTAAGGGGAATGTGAGGATAATATTGGAAGGGGGCTATGTGAGGATAATATTGCTGGAATATATGAGGGTATTATTGGAAGGGGAGTATGTGAGGGTACTACTGGAGGGGGGAAAATGTGAGGGTAATATTGGAGGGGGAATATGTGGAGGTAATACTGGAGGAGGAATATGTACAGGTAATATTGGAGGGGGAATATATGATGGTAATACTGGAGGGGGATTATTTGAGGGTACTACTGGAGGGGGAATATTTGAGGGTAATATTGGAGGGGGAATATGTGAGGGTATGTGAGGGTAATATTGGAGGGGGAATATGTGAGGGTACAACTGGAGGGGGAATATGTGAGGGTAATATTGGAGGAAGAATATGTGAGGGTACAACTGGAGGGGGAATATGTGAGGGTAATATTGGACGAAGAATATGTGAGGGTAATATTGGAGGGGGAATATGTGAGGGTACAACTGGAGGGGGAATATGTGAGGGTAATATTGGAGGGGGAATATGTGAGGGTAATATTGGAGGGGGAATGTGTGAGGGTAATATTGGAGGGGGAATGTGTGAGGGTAATATTGGAGGGGGAATGTGTGAGGGTAATATTGGAGGGGTAATATGTGAGGGTAATATTGAATGGGGCATATGTGAGGGTAATATTGGAGCATTTTTAAAAATTGGTAGGTGCATTGTAAAAATAAGTATCAAGTATTATCCATTCATTTCCAGTGTTAAAAGACTAGACTAAAAAGGGCTCAACAAATTTTTACCTTCAACTATGATGCAGAGAAATGCTTCATAAAAGCTTATTTCAGTTTTATGTACAAAAAGCAAAAATTCTCGTACCTTTAAGTAAATCGTTGGAATACAGTCACACAGACTAAAATTGAAAAAAGAAAAAAGTAGTAGTAACATGCTAATAATCATCTCAACAATTCAGCATTCCGTTACAACAGATTTCCCTTCTTTCATTCTTTTTTGTGAATGTCAAAGAAAAAGAATGGAAAGAAGGAGAGGAAGGAATGAAAAACTTGCACCAAGCCATAACGTTACTATATGGCACTGTAGGTGGAGAGGGAAATAATGCCCAGAAGAAACACTGAGATATCAAGAAAAGAGGTAGACAGAAGAGCAGAAGAGGACAGTAAGGAGAGAAAGACTGGAGACAAAAAGGTCCCTTTTGGCCGTCTCTTACGACAAGCAGAGATACTGGGGAAGTATCCTTCCTCCCCCCCACCCCAGGGGAAAAGAAGGAGAGGAGAAAGAAAGAGAAGGGATAAATGTTGTCATTAAATTTATCATCTGCCCTTACACCAACATAAAATGAACCTAATAAATGGTAATAAGTGAAGCAATTACTGTATGTTACCTGGTGTACAAGTGGTGTGTCAGTGGTATAACTGAGAGTCGATACCAAGGGTTCCCAAACATGAGGTCCCGACCCCAAATGGGGTCGAAAGATGTTTCAGAAAGGGTCGCATATGGATCATGGGGTCGATGGGGTCGCATGGAGGTCATGCGATCAAGTACGTCTACATGCCCAGGGTCTTAAACCTGTTAGAATTAGATCAACACTCTTACAACAACTAGCACTTACTTAATTAATATTAGATTACAAGTTCGACTTTATGTGCTAATGCACACCGCTGTCAGATGGCTTTCAAGGGGAAAGACATTGGAAAGTTTTTTCCTTCTTCGGTGAACTGCCAACCCTTCAACAAGATCACGCCAACAAGGATGCTGAATATTGCAGTGACCCTCACTTCCTTGCTGGCCATGCAATTCTAAGAGAATATTCGATCATGCAAACATATTCAGTACCGAACATCAAGGAAAATGTAAATGGGTGTTTGATCTTCAGAGTACAATTCAGGCTTTCATGAGCAAGTTGAATCTACTCCAAGGTCAGGCTGAAACTGATAACCCTTTCCATCACTTCATGGAATTCACAGCCACGATGGATGTGGATTTTGATGACATGCCGGATCCCACGGAGGAGATGTCCTGGAATATTTACTGGAACCGACGGAAAATATCAATCACAGATGCACTGATTTTCTTAGTGATTGTTTTTATCTTGTTCAGTCTCCATTCAAGACAAAGGCGGAAAAATGTAGTTGTATTACGTTCGAAATGGCAGTTACAGACTGACAACGAGGCAAGGGTGAACTTTGACGTCTGTCATGACCTGGCAGAGTTCTGGATCTCCCTGTCTGAGAAGCATTCAGTGAAAAAATAAAAATATTAAAGTTCTCGTACAGTTTGGTTCGACCTATGTCTCTGAGGCAGCTTCCTCATCAGTGTTGTTTATAAAAAATGATTACCGTAACAGGCTTTCAAACATGAACGTAGGAAATTACTTGCTGTGTTGCTTAATGTCATGTAGCCCTACTCCCATGTACGGTAAAAAAAAAAAAAATAATCGAATGAGTATATAAATCTGTTATATTTGAAATTTGGCACACATTGTACGACAGGATCATATCTTAGGAAAAACATGTATTCTATTGTTTCTCTCAAATCACAGTTTTACTATATTTCTCGAGTTTCATCATTTATGACCTCTGTAATTTCATATATTTATGTTAACTTGGAGTACACTGTTTTGAGATATACAATATAACGTATTTTTTCCTCTACTTTGTCTTAATAAAAATGTTCTTTCTTCTTTTTTACTGCTTTCTAAGCACTATGTAATTTTACCACCGGGATGTTCAATTACATTTTTGCAGTTACTGTATTTTAAATTTTAAATTTATTGAAATAAATATGTACAAAGTATGTCTGTTTTATTGATATACAAATACATATATATAATAAAATATACTAAAAAACTGTATATATATATATATATATATATATATATATATATATATATATATATATATATATATATATATGTATGTATGTATGTATGTATGTATATACAATGCATTCGTGGCTTACCCGATCGTCGCGATGTGCCCACCATGACCCGAAAACGATGAGAAACATTTCTTAATGACATTATTAGGTTTGTTCAGAGTACTCAAGTGACTTGGAAAATTCATTTGAAACTTCCGTGTTATGTGTATCCTGCTTACAGAATCTTGCAGAAATTAATCAGTAACCTATCAATTTCAATTTCTACCTGAATTATTCCATCTTCTTCCCCATTTCCTTACCAGCTTTTCCTCAACTCTTTTAAAATCAGTTCTCACTTAAGAATCTGCATTAAATCGCCCTTGAAGCTGTCGCTCTCAAGGAAATGCAGATTTAATGTACTTAATCTGATCTCATACTGAAGCTCCCTTAAGTATTCATTGTCCCGATATTTCTATGAACACTTTTCAAAATAGTTTCTTTTCTTTCTGTACAATGGATAGTAAAATATTGACGCATAACTCAGGTAAGGTAACATGATAATGAAATAAATATACGTTAAAAGGTGATGTATTAGTCGACTTAATAAAATCCCGGGCCCTTGTTAACTGTATGAGACTCAAAGATAAACTGTTGTGTGAGCTTGTATTATAACTATGACTCCTGCATCCCTCTAGTAGTAACACACACACACACACACACACACACACACACACACACACACACACACACACACACACACACACACACACACACACACACACACACACACACACACACACACACACCTACCAACTCTCCCTTTCACATTCGCCTTTTTTTTTCCTGTCTTTCGTGTTTCTCCTTCAGTTCTCCGTTCCCTTTCACCTGCTAGTTATTTCTGACTTTCCCCTTCCTTACTTTCTCTTTTATCATTTCCATTTACTCCTCTTTTAATGTCCTGTATTAGCTCTCTCTCTCTCTCTCTCTCTCTCTCTCTCTCTCTCTCTCTCTCTCTCTCTCTCTCTCTCTCTCTCTCTCTCTCTCTCTCTCTCTCTCTCTCTCTCTCTCTCTCTCTCTCTCTGGTGAAGGACCTGCCATCCAATATCCGTGAAAAAATCCAATACAAAAGATGGGAGGTTGTGAAAGACCAACTCCAACCTGACTTACCACCAAAACACACACACACACACACACACTCCTCCTCTCTCATACACCCAGCCGTCCAATACAAGCCTTGTCAAATATTGGCAAAGCAGAGACCAAGTCACATTTGATCCCTCCGTCAATCTCTTAATGCCAGGAATCTCTCGACAAAATTCCAGCTAACATTTTTCCCCAATTTTTTTCCTTCAAGCAAACAGTAAACTAGAACAAAACAACAATAACAGAAAACAGTAGAGTATGAAGAAACAGACACCACGAATCTCAAAACAATCAAACGCTACACTTTTATATTAACCCATTCCATATGATATTTTATTTTATTTTATTATTTTCGTGCTGTTGCCATCCAATTTTATGTATATCACACGAGTAGTGTGAAGGGGCATATGGAGGCGAAGACCCTTATTCTCGTCGGTTAAGGAGGTACCTTCTCCTCAGCGATTTATTTTGGGATCCTGATAGTCAATATCCCATTGTACCTAACTAATGCAGTGTAGGGTGGTATTAGAGGGATTTAAGAAACACAGAGGAATATAGTAATATCAAATAAGCAAGATAAATCGCATAGGCGAAGGTATCAGGGAGTCTCCTTACCCGATGAGAATGAGAATCTAAATCTAACTCCTAACATTCCAAACCTCTCTTAAATTAAACCAGTAAAGTGCGTTTTGTGAGCGCGTGACGAGCGAGCCAGAGCCAGGTTATCACAAATTCCCTCTGATATAATATTATTTCTTCATGATGGTACCTGAACAATGAAAAATATGCTGGAGCGATAGATATTTTCTCATATATATCCACACAGGCACAGAAACACATACACACACTTCCATGGAAAAGTCGAGATTCCGAGGGGTTCCTACACTTTTGTGGGTGAATTTGTAGATGATAAAATTTCCTGAATGAATGAATCACATGCAGAAAGAATTTCAGCTCTACTTCACATGAGAGTAAAGTTATCACCTATTGCTTAGCGTGACGGTCGGGTCGGGCCGGGCCGCTCATTTCCAGACTTAACTGAGAGTAAACATCGTTTGCTCGCTCATAATAAGCCGTCTGGAGATTACCAGCATTGAATAAACAAGACGTCAGT
This sequence comes from Coenobita brevimanus, assembly GCF_032717465.1. Lineage (NCBI taxonomy): Eukaryota > Metazoa > Arthropoda > Malacostraca > Decapoda > Coenobitidae > Coenobita > Coenobita brevimanus. The sequence continues at coordinate 21,500,724 of NC_136970.1, read as the reverse complement.
GTGGTGAAGGGTTTACCTTACATAATCATATACCTTACATATATTTAGTTTCCCTAACTTCTGTATATCATCTCTTCTTATCTGACTTACTACTGTTAATTCATTGATTAATAAATAAATTATTATATTTATCATCATGTGTTACTTTCTGCCTACACCAAGTTAATAATAATAATAATAATAATAACAATAAAAATAATAATAATAATAATAATATAACGATGATAACAACAACAGTAATAATAACACTCAACAGCAATAATAGCAATAATGCAAATTACCATCAGGTCACTTTAACACCTCTAAGAGTGGGCCTTCTAACCACATATCCACTGCGGGTGAAAAGGTGTGACAGAATCAGATATAGTGATGTTTCCTTTCGGATTCCCATACCCCTGGCCATTGCAGTGGGGGTGACAGTGAATTTAAGTTAATACAGCCGCAATGGTTGATAAATATTTGCCGCATTAATTTAAATTCACTCTCACCCCCAGTGAAATGGGTCGGGCTGTGGGAATCCGAAAGGAAATATCACTATTTTTTTTTTTTTAATTAACAGAACAGAGGAAGAAAAAACAAATGAATAAAAAAAAAAATAATCCATACACCAGATTACTGGAGCCTTCTGTTCCTAAAATATCTGTAACAGTTAGATTTGAACAGCTGCAGATTGAAGTTTGGAGGGAAACAACTCTGGGCACGTGAGTTCCAGAGAGATACAGTTCAGGGAATGAAAGAATTCTGATGGGCAGAAGTTCTGCAATATGTCTGAGTGACACTCCAGTCATGAGCGCTACCAGATGCCCGTGTAGCATGAGGGAAGGCATGGGGAGGTGGCACCATGGACGCAACTTTGTCTGAGCATTTGCCATAAAAATATCCATAAAATAATGCAAGGGAGGCAACATTCCTTCTTCCTTGTAGGGGAGGTAGTTTATTTGTAATGGCAGGGTTGTTAATAATACTAACAGCTTTGTTCTGAATTTTGTCTAGTTGTTTTAATGCAACCTCTCCACATCCATTCCACAAGGGTGAGCAATATTCAGGCTGAGAGCGCACATGTCTATCTATCTATCTATTGCCAGACGCCTCAATCCTGTTTGGGGTGGCCACAAACAAATCGCCTCCAAGTCGCCCTGTCCCCCGCCATTTCACTGCCCTGCTCCCAACTCACACACCCCTCTCTCATATACCTCTCCACCCCATCCCTCCATCTCATCCTCGGCCTCCCCCTCCCTCTTCCCCCCTCCACCTCACTCACATACACTCTCTTCGTCAGTCTTTCACCCTCCATCCTCTCCACATGGCCAAACCACGTCAGTGTGTTCCTCATAACGCTTCCTATCACATCCACACCACAATGCTCCTTTATATCCTCATTCGTCAGCCTATCTCTCCATGTGACTCCACAGGCTCCTCTTAAATAACTCATTTCCACTGCTCTCACTCTTGACTTGTGTCCTTCCAACAACGTCCAAGCTTCACTTCCATACGTTAGAGTTGGTATCACATCACTGTCATGTTGTAACTTTTTCACTTCCATGCTCACTTCCCTGTTTCTTATCACTGCTTTCAAAGAACCAGCAACCTTTCTTTCCTGCTGTACCCTTTCAAGCACTTCACCCTCCAAACCTCCATCCTTACTCATCACACTACCCAAGTACTTAAACGTACTCACATTTTCCAATTCCTCACCATCCAACCTCGCTGTACATTCACTGACTTCACCTCTCTCAAAGACCATCACTTTACACTTCCCTACATTCATCTTCAGATTCCGTTTCTTACACACTCTCCCGAACTCATCCACCAAGCCTTGCAGCTCCCCCTCGTCTTCACTCAACAACACAGTATCACCTGCAAAAATCAGTACAGGAAGTTTCCAAACACTATCCTCTCTGACCAGGGCCACTCCAACATCCACTACCATACCTTGTACCTCTTTTATTACCCCATCCATGTACAGATTGAATAACCATGGAGACATGACACATCCCTGTTTCAACCCAACTTTCAAAGAGAAAAATTCACTTAGTTCACCATCCACACTCACTGCAGCCTTCGCACCATCATACATACTCTTCACAGCATTCAACAACTGCCCATCTACTCCATATATTCTTAACACTTTCCACAATCCTTGTCTATCCACCCTGTCATATGCTTTCTCCAAATTCATGAAAGCCGCATACAACTTCTTTCCCTTCTCTAGAATCTTTTCCACTGAAGATCTAAGAATGAATATCTGATCTACACAACCTCTTCCCTTCCTAAAGCCTCCCTGTTCTTCTCCAACTAATTTCTCTGTTCTTTCTCTAACTCTGTCAATAAGTATCCTACCATACACTTTTCCTATTATACTAAGAAGACAAATGGCCCTATGATTACCACACACTTCTTTTTCCCCTTTTCCTTTGTACAAGGGAATAATTATACCTGACTTCCAATCCTCCGGGACTCTACCTTCCTCCCAGGCCAATCTGCACATCTTCCACATTCATTCTACTACTATCTCTCCCCCATGCTTCAGCATTTCACCACACACTCGATCAATTCCTGGAGCTTTCCCCCATTTAACTTTCTACATTGCTTCCACAACTTCTATCCTACTGATTTCTTCCTGTCTTCTCACCTCCCTCCTTCTCCCAGCCCTTCCCCAGCCACTTATACTCGCATTACTTCCATCCTCTATGTTCAACAATTCCTTAAAGTGTTCTTTCCATCTGCTCAATTTTTCTCCCTTCTCCACTAATAATCTACCATTTTTATCTTTCACTCCCCTGCTAGCTTCACTTCCACCCTGTCTTACTCTTTTCACCTCTTTCCAGAACATTTTCTTACAGTCCCTCCACTTTACACTCAAATTCCTTCCAAATTCCTCATCCACTCTCTTCTTACTCTCTCTTACTAATCTTTTCACCTCTCTCTTTCTTTCTACATATAACTCTCTCTTCCGCCTCTCAACTTCTTCCACGCCCCTATTTCTCATTCATTCATTGTATGCTTTCTTCTTTTGTGCCACAGCCTGTCTCACCTCTTCAGTCCACCACGCTGTTCTTTGCACCCCCCTCTGTCTTCTCTTCCTTCCACACACCACATCACATGCTGCACATATTTCTTCTGTAAATATCCTACACACACCTTCCACGTCTCCCATCTGCTCCAATTCATATTTGCCCAATCGTTCCTCCACTTCTCTTTTATACTCTGCCTTTTTCTCATCCTTTTTTAACCTTTCCACTCTCCTTGCAACTACTCCTTCCTCTCGTCTTTCCCTTCTTCTATTCCTCCATCTTACTTGAATCCTAATTCTGGCCACCACCAAGTAGTGGTCAGAAAGTCCACTCCCCCAACCTCTATAAGCTCTTGCATCCATTACACATCTTCGCATCCTTTCATCCACACACACATAATCAATCATTGCCTTCCTTTCATTCAGTTAACCACCCACCCTTCTCATCACTCGCCATGTATACTTGTGGAGCGCACATGACTCATAAATTATAGCTAATTGCTCGTCAGTGAAGAAGCTACGGACTCTGTACAATAATCCACGTTTCTTTGAGGCGGTTTTAGCAAGTGATCTAACATGAGGGGTCCAGTTGAGGGCATTGTTAAGTGAAACGCTGAGAATTTCAATACTTCTGGAGATGGGAATATTAATAGCACTGAAGGTAATATACGAATCTGGCGATATCTGTCTGTTAGTAAATTGTATATATTTAGTGTTACTGGCATTAAATGAGACAAGGTTGTTTTGTTTCCATTTACTGATTGTAGATAGGTCTTGATTTATGGAAATGGCTGTACTGAGTTGAAAGGTAGAGATATTAGACTTTGTAAATTAGGTCTGAATGTGAATGAACTATGTAGTGTTGAGTCTTCCGCATATGAGAGGATGGGATTGTGGGTGACAGATAAGAGATCATTAATATGAGCCAGGAACAGCATTGGCACCAGAACTGATCCCTGCAGCACGCCGGCGTTAATTGAGTGGAAATTGGAATATACATCATCTACTTTTACTCTTATTTTCCTGTCACTGAGATATAAGGAAATCAAAGGAACAAAAGACGTTAGTCCATAGCAAGGGAGTTTGGATAGCAGGGAATGGTGCCATACTCTGTTGAGAGCTTTAGAAATATCAAGGGCTACTGCATGAGTTTCTCCATGTAGATCAATTTATTGATGGATGGTATGCGTTAGGAGACTGAGTATGTCAATGGTGGATCTTTCGTGGCGAAAACCATATTGTCTATCAATAATTAAGTTGTTGGACTCAAGATGTTTAACAATGTGCTTATTAATTAAAGTTTCAAATACCTTACCAAGAGAAGATGTGACAGCTACTGGTCTGTAATCAGAGGGGTCAGAGGAACTTCCTTTCTTCGGAATTGGGTGGATATTGGCTTCTTTCCATGAACTTGGGAATGAAGAAGTACGTATACATAGTCTGAATAATTTAGCTTGAACAGAGGCAAGTTCAGGGGAACATTTTTTCAAAACAATTGGCGGAATTCCATCTGGGCCTGGGCTTTGTTTGTAGGCAAATTGTCTAGGATGATTTTTACGTAACGTATATTGTCTGTATTTTAAGTGGAACAATTTTGGAGAGTCAAGTTCTAGTACTGGGATGTTCTGGCTGGCATCGTCTATAGTAGAATTTCTGGCAAATGTCTATCTATCTATCTATCTATTGCCAGACGCCTCAATCCCGTTTGGGGTGGCCACAAACAAATCGCCTCCAAGTCGCCCTGTCCCCCTCTGGCAAATGTACTGGCAAAAATATCTGCTTTCCCATGCGGGTCATTTTTAATGTTGCTATCTGAAGATTTTAGTAGGGGAATGGATGATGACTTGTTAAAGTTATTATTGAAAGAATTAAGAGTTGACCATAATACTCTATTGTCATTAGGGTTGTTATGTAGTTTTGATGCTTGCTTTTGAAGAAAGTTTGATTTAGCTAGCTTTATTACAGCTTTTGCATGATTTTAGCAATTTTAAATTGAGAGAGTGATTCAGATGTTTTTTATTTTAAGTAAGAGTTATATGCTAATGACTTTTGGGCTGTTGCTCTGGCACAGTTGCCATCAAACCATTTTGGAGAGTTCGATCTTTTAGTGAACTGTTGACTTGTATGAATAAATCCATACCAGCTAGTATTAAGTCGCAAATGTGGGACTGGATAGATTTGGGATCACTAGAGAAGAAAGACTGCCATGGAATGTCAGCAAGATAGTTTCTAAATCCATCTCAGTTTGCCCTATCAAAGTGCCATCGGGTCACCCTGACAGGTTCAGAACGGGGAGGTGTGAGGGGGTTAAGTAATGAGGCTTTGATGAGACTGTGGTCGGAGAATCCAAGTGGTGACAGTACCTCTATCCTGTATTGGTCTGGATTATTTGTCTAGAATAAATCCAAGAGATGGGCATTATGGTCGGGATTATCAGATATTCTGGTTGGTTGCTTTACCAGCTGGGTGAGATTAAACGATTCTGCAAACAGTTCGCACTCTAGACCAGCGTCGTCAGTCCGGGCAGAATGCAAAAACCATTTAACATTATGATAAAATCACCCAAAATGATAATTTCGGTGCTAAGGGCAAGGTTAAGGTTACTCAAATGTGTGGATATGGAATCAAATACACTGGGTTCTGAAGAAGCATTGGGGGAGCGATAGACTACACAGATATATTTGGTAATATTTTGACAATTTAGTTTATACAATGAGTAATCAAAACCGGATGAAGTGAAGTTTAAAACTGTGTCAGCTGCATATTGGGATTTGATACGGAAGTTTGTGAGTAGATGGTAACCGGGAAAAACAAAATGGGGATATATCAGTAGACGGTGAGATTTGTGCTTCTGTGGTTCTTATTCTGTCGCACCTTTTAGACGGCCTCGCTCTTAAAGGTGTTAAGTCGACGATGGTTTGCTGCAAACTATCATTCTGCATATAGAATAATAATAACAAGCGCTGACCCCCCGAGAGACATGCACTGGCACCAAACTTGACAGGGACCTGGTCTGACATACCAGGTATGCCTGTGCGAAATTTCAGTTCATTTCACCCAGCGGTATGGCCTGTAAAGGGTTCCCAATGTCTGGCGAAAAATTTGTCACAAAAGTGCCCATGGCTTGCGCGCTAATGACCGCACGCAGTTATTATTTACACCAACGATGTCAGCTCGTTATTCCGCGTATTTTGATGCATGGCACTTCAAAATTCAAGAGGATCAAATGTGGAAGGACACACACACACAACGCTTATTCGCGCTGAATTACTGATGACTAATAATAATAATTACACTATTAATAATATTAATAATAAAAAGAATAAGAATAAGGACAACAACAACAACCACAATAATAATAATAATAATAATAATAATCAGGCCTTTTCTCGGAAAAATACCAGTTTTCCATATGAATTCACATGCACTTGAAGCACTTATGCGCTTTATAATTAATGTACGAGCATTATGCCATCATTCATATAGGCTACAATTCAAAGTTCATCTGCAATAGTGGCAGCAATAAAATAACTATATAATTCCAACACGAACTGCTTAATACTGTATTTCGATATTTTAATATATGTATTTCAGCGTGGATGCATGAAAGACCATCACACACACACACACACACACACACACACACACACACACACACACTCTCTCTCTCTCTCTCTCTCTCTCTCTCTCTCTCTCTCTCTCTCTCTCCTGCCTAATAATACATGTGTTTCCTCTGTGTCATCCTGCTCTCCGTCTTGTTTGTATTGACAGTCTTGGTGTGTCGTCTGCCGGATGATAGAAAGGAATCAGAGGCGGGATCGTAGATTATTATTATTACTATTTGCCGATTAACTTATTCGTTTTCTACTTATCTATCTGTCGGTTTCTCTTGTTAACCCCACTGACATCGTTTATTTGCCTGTCTGCATATATGTAATTGTTTGTATTCCTCTGTCTTCCTGTCTTCTCGTAAGCCTCTTGTTTGTTGAGGCCGCCAGCAAGGCAACACAAACACCAGTGTACCAGGCTGGATACATATACTGTGTAGGTACTGGCGGATAACACGGCAGAAATACACAACTACACAACACTAACACAACTGAAAACCATCGCTCTGGCACAGTTATATCGAAGTTATGGTCAATGATACTGCACTGTTGGACTGCATATGACAAGTGAAACAAATCAACAACAACAAAAAATCAAATTTACCCCCTTTCCCTCTCCCCCCCCCCCAAAAAAAAAGAAGAAGCTGACATTATCGTTGCGGTAATTCAGTGTTGGGTACTTTTTAGACCACACAACTCACCCACAAATACACAAAGGCTTGAGCCAAACACATTAATTAACTTGGTTGAAGGTGACTAATTATCAGCACATTACAAGAACCATGAACTGAAGGTTTTTCTAGTTTCCAGGTGAAGTCATTACTGAAACAACATAATGTGTGTGTGTGTGTGTGTGTGTGTGTGTGTGTGTGTGTGTGTGTGTGTGTGTAATATGTTGTTATTAAGTTCCTACATCAGCACTGACAGCAAAGCCCCCAAGCAGAACTTGAGTTATCAGTAAAAATACTACGTTTTAGTTTTGGCGATATTGATGGCAGCGCAAGTAAGGGAACGTGAAAGTTAGGAATATAATTACAGTTTATGCCAAGATAACTACAGTATCCGTAATTGTTGGGGAACTGAAAACCTCCATGTATAAAGTAAACTATTGATTCCTCATGTTTCTTCTGGAAACACTAAACACGGCAATCAGTGGAGCAGCAGAGTTTTCATGCATTCCCGACAGAAAATAGCGAGATCGCTGCAGTATTGTGGATTAAAATTTTGACGTGTGTTCAAACAGATGCCACCTTGTTCAACTGGAAAAAGTTATGGATGACACGCTCTGGTGGTTCATGTATATGGTTTTTCAACTTGCTGCAGAGAACGGAAAATGTAGATATTATTGCGACTAGGTATAAAAAAATGCGGAGAGGTTTAAATCGGTCCAGGTACACGATAGATAATTCCAGGTTTCACTGTGTGACCTTTTACGCGATATATTTACGTCGCTTTATCGTCCGTGTAATCGAACACTTACGCTCCGTTGGTTCTAATATACCGTCTCATCTGTACAACATAGGAAGGCATCGATTTCGTCCTAGTAAAACAAAAAGTAATCCCCATGGGCACGCGAGATAATTTCTTCCATCATATCATGTACTTGTCTGTGAAACTTACGTCACATAAGTAGCGCATTGTACATTTTGGAGTATTCCATCCTTTACTCCCCGAAAAGCCCATTACCTCCACCTTCTCTTACTTATCTTCTTTCTTCTGCTCCTTCTCCTCTTTTCTTTTTTTCATATTTTCATCATCTTCCTCTTCCCCTCTTCTTGTGTTCTTCTTCACACACCTGCAATGGCGCGCGCGCGCGCCTGTGTGTGTGTGTGTGTGTGTGTGTGTGTGTGTGTGTGTGTGTGTGTGTGTGTTTAACAAAAGGAAGAAACAAGAACCCACATATAAGATGAACTTAGGAAGAATATTTGAGGAAACTGTTAACTACAATAATTAGCAGCTAATTTAAAGAGGAAGCATCAAATCGCAGAAATGAACAAACAATAATTAGCAATGTAATTCACAGTTCTTAAAGGATAGTTTCAAGAGCATAAGATGAAGGACTTAACTAAGGAAATATAAATTGCGATAAAACTTTGCATCGTCAGTAACCCTTTCACTTTGGGTGTATTTTTTTGGATAGATGTCCCACACACGGGGGTTTGGAGATTTATAAAGAAAACTGTTTTGATAAAGCATTCAACACCAAAAAATAGATCATAATTTTCTGAGTAAAATGATGTCTAACATAATGTAAAAGATAATAATAATAATAATAATTACCTGTGTGGTGAGCTGTCAAAGCCTGTGGTGTGGGAACTCCTCCACTGCCAGACGTATGCCATTCGGTATAATGCTGAAGTCAAAGCAGTTCTTTGTTTATTCTTTTATTATAGCACTTTCATTTTCACTATCACTTTCATCTGACAACATAATCTGAGTCATCAGACATCGCTTCCATCAGATCCAAGTAAGCTTCTACGGCAGCAAAACATTTCATATCACATGCTTCGACGCACATCACATGAGTGACGAAAGGTCAACAAAAATATAATTACTTCATGGTTCTGAACTTTAATGGGCTGATTCCAAGGTAATCGAACGTGCTGATTTTGAATATGGCATCAGTAAAGACGTATCAGGTCTGGTTCTTGAAAACCAGTATGTCGGTATATCTTGCTCACAGGATGTGACTCATACATTTGTTTGTTTAGTTCCATCGATTAAATTTGTATTTTTCTTGCAGGTTACATATAGTGTTTCCACTTCTATTCTTGCAGAAATTATCAATCACTTTGACAGTGGTGGAAGATGGAACGCCGCAAATGTGTAAATAATCCTGACCGATTTTGTTACATTTGTGGAGAGTTCACCCCCGGAAAGCTTCAAGAAACCTATCATGAAGGCTGTTCGAGTGAACTGTAAAAGCTACCTCAAATGTTTGTTGGGCCACCAAGGCAAGAAATGGGTGGCTCACATAGCGTGCAGGTCCTGTGTCAATCACCTGAGTGAATGGATGCATGGAAAACGAAGTTTGGGTTTGCCATTCACTGTTCCAGTGCTGAGACAAGAACCCAAAGACCATGGCAATGACTTCAACTTCTGTCTCACGAGTCAAAGGAATAACTGTCAAGACACGAGCCACAGTACAGTACCCCAATATCGCTTCTGCAATCTGACCAGTGCCACACAGTGCAGAAATACCTGTTCCAAACCCACCTGCTGAACACAAGCTAAGAAGCGAATCTGATTCCTGTCATAACCCAATGGATGATGACCACCATGACTACTCAGGAAACAGTGGGCCCAAACCATTCAACCAGGGAGCCCTTCATGATCTCATAAGGGACCTTGATTTGCCTAAAGAAAAGGCATAGTTCCTCGGGTCATAACTGAGGCAACGTAACCTGCTGGAAGATGGAGTATGCATCACTACAGCACATCATTGACGTAAACAATTATCTGCGTTTTTCAAAATGGCAAACAAACCTTGCTATTGCGATGATGCGATGTCTCTCATGCAGCAACTCTGCAAGTCTGATCCATACAAGCTGGATGATTGGAGGCTGTTTATAGATTCAGGAAAAGACACTCTGAAACCAGTCCTCCTAAACAACGGGCATTGGCTTCCATACGTGCCAGTAGCACACACGGAGATGATCGAGAGCTATGAAACTATGAAGATTGTGCTTTCCACTATCGAGTATGAGAAGCATCAGTGGAAAATATGTGGGGACCTCAAAATGATTAGTCTATTTCTGGGCCTTCATAGTGGTTACACAAAGCACATGTGCTTTCTCTGCTTGTAGAACAGTAGAGCTAATGCTGAACACTATATAAGAAAAGAATGGCCAGCAAGACCAAAAGCTGCACCTGGAAGGTTCAACTGTCTTCCCAAACCCCTTGGGGATCCAGAAAACATATTCGTGCCTCCACTGCATCTCAAGCTGGGCTTGGCGAAAAATTTCGTAAAAGTCATGGATGAAATGGGTACTGGGTTTCAATACTTGTCTATGAAGCTCGGTGGCGTGGTATCCAAAGACAAGTTGAAAACAGGGGTCTTGAATGGTCTTCAGATCCGCATGCTGGTTAATGATGGTGACTTCATTAAGGCATTAAACCTGCTGGAGAGGGACGCATGGGAATCATCTGTGAATGACTCAAGGAACTACCTTGGAAACCATCGTGCAGGCAACCACAATGAAACTGTGACAGGCATGTTATGGAGTTATCGACCTCTGGGCTCACGGATGGCCTTGAATATTCATTTCTTTCATTCCCACCTTGATTTCTTCCCAGATAACCTCAGAGACATCAGTGACGAGCACGGTGAAAGGTTTCACCAAGACATTGCTATAATGGAGAGCAGGTATCAAGGCCGATTCAGTCCCAACATGATGGACGACTACCGCTGGATGCTACAACGTGACGAGAGTCAGCTAAATAAGTGGAAAAGCAAAATGCAGAAGTATTTTTAGAACTTCATTGCTTGCTAATAAAATGTACATTGGATTTTCATATTTTTGAACCATTAATCATAATAATATTAAATGTGTGTGTGTCAGTATATAATACAAGGTTGAGACGAGTTATGCTACATTGAATATGTTTTCTGTCTGATATTCAGGAAACCTGGTCCGATAGTGCAAAATGAATATCAGATTTGAAATCAGTGCTATCAAATTAGTCAGGGAAACATACGTATGAAAACCATTTTGGCTGACCAGTGTATTAATAGACAAACAAATAGTCCTTTCGTGATGGCAACTCCTCACTCTTGCCAATTCCTATTTCTGAACCACTATTGTGCCCCCAGTACTGGCAAGCAAATATAAAATGTTCAGAAATTGTATACGTGCCATCCAATAACTACAGACAATTCTTTGGTGGCACGTCGACGTGCACCTGATCTGAAAGGGTTAAGGGTCCACAGAAACGTCATTTGCATGCTTAATTAGCCCAGATATTAGTTACTCTTAACCCTTCCAACCCTTCCCCTCTCCAATCCAGTCTTCTGCCGGTGTTCATTGTTTCTTTCTGAGAGATTGTTTGCTTCTGTGTGTGTGTGTTTGTTGCTTGAATGGCCGATGGCTCTGAATTTTTCCTTTTTATAGCAGGGAATGACACTTTTACCTCCAGGGGTCTTATAACCGAACTAAACTCGTCTGGATATCAATAAGTGATGTAGTAATGATATTTGTTATAAAACCAATAAAGAGTGTATCGCCATCATATTAAAATGGCTGAATCACTGGACTTTGAGAGGCCAGGAAAGGTAGAGTGGCTGGTGGATTTGTAATTCGGTGTAAATTAATTGAAGTTCTTGTTGGGGTTTATTTGACAAATTAAGGGAACTGTAGGTCAGTTAAGTAAACCAGTTTGTGTATGACTGGTGTGATGGTATTATGGCAGTATTACAAGGATGGATCTATACCACTTCATCTTTGCAAATTTACGTCTACTGTATACATTACAGTATATGGCAAGTAGTATTGTCTAGTATGCGTTTTATGCAACTTTGCCTTTGATAAGTAATACATATACATAAAAGTATGGGTTGAAGTATAACACGCAAAATAACTGTGTAATAAAGAGGTGGTCGGCAGTCTCCTTAGCCAAAGAGGGTACCGGTACAGCTTTTGTAGTGATGTCATACCACACAATACTGATTCTAACTACTGTGATGGATGACTCTCTCTCTCTCTCTCTCTCTCTCTCTCTCTCTCTCTCTCTCTCTCTCTCTCTCTCTCTCTCTCTCTCTCTCTCTAATATCCTGCGTAGCATCCTCTTCCGTTTCTCCTACTTTACATTGCTCTAGATCTCTCTTCGGTCCCTCCCTTTCATTGTTTCCCCTTCAGCCCTACCGTCCTCCGTTTCCATCATTGTTTTCGTAGGAAAAGAGGGGAAGGGAAGGGAATGTGAAAGAAATAGAAGGGATAAAGCAAATGATGGGAAAAGAAGGGAATCTATCTATCTATATACCTAGGCTACTTCCCCCAAGGAAAGGGAGGTAGCCGAGACTGGACGACACAATCCCAATTTACTCATCCATTCAAACACATTCATTCGCATCTTAGCCCCAAAAGGGAGAAGGGACAGATCTTCACCGCACCACACCGCACAAGGGTCAACCACGCAGTGCAATCAGTGACATCCGCAGCAGGGCCGACTGCAGAGCTGGTTTACCCCTGCCACATCATAATAGATCCATCCCCTTACCTGCACCTGACCTGATTGGCTGATCAGACCAAATGTGGGAGAATATCCCCCTCAGGGCTGCGTCATCATTTATTCATTCACAATTTCTCTCCATTTATTTCTGTCACGCACAGCCACTCTTCCTTGCTCAACAGACATCCCTCTCGCGTCCAGCGCTCTCTTCACACTGTCCATCCATCCTATTCGTGGTCTCCCTCTCAGCCTTACACCTCTCACATCAGATCTAGTTATCTTTTTCACCAATCGCTCATTATCCATGCTCTCCCTATGCCCAAACCATCACAACACCCTCTGCTCAACTCTATCAGCCATCTCCCGAACAACTCCAGTTCTCCTTCGCACTTCATCATTTCGCACTCAATCCATACGCGTCACTCCACACATACTCCTCAGAGGAGGGGGGTAGCTGTGGCTCAATCGGTAGAGAGGTGGCCTGTAGTCCTAACGGACCCGGCTTCAAATCCCGCTGGGGCAGGGAACAGTTTAAGGATCTGAATTTCATAAAAATCAGACTTTACCGATCTACAAGAAGAACCGCCGACATGTCGTAAAAATACCCCCACTAATACCAATACACCAGTCCTGTATGAAACACCCCTAGCATGTATCCAATATGGACGGTGGGTGTTAGCGCCGTAGGAGGACTACTGGGCCTTGAAAGCAGGCTGTGAAGCCTATGCCCAGAGTCAGACACATAAAAAAAAAAAAAAAGACACCTCATCACCATTACATTCAAACTTTTCCTCTCTGCTACACCCATATTCCATGTTTCAGCCCCATATAATGCAGTTGGTACCACAACACCCTCATACATCCTTCTCTTTACATCCATTCTAAGCAAACGACATCTAAACACTTTTCTTTCCTCCCAGCACCTTTCCTACTTCATTCATTCTAAACTTCACTTCTGCATCTATTCTTCCATCCACAGCAGTATGTGACCCTGAATATTTAAAACACTCTACCTCTTCAAGCTACTCACAATCCAAAACTATATTCATCCCCCTACCACCTACCAGCCTAGTATACTTCATCACTTTACTCTTATTTACTTTCAAATTTCTCCTTTCACACACCCTTCCAAACTCCTCTACCAACTGTGTCAATCTCTCTTCTGAATCGGCCACCAGTGCAGTATCATCTGCAAACAGCAGCTGCTTCAGATTCCACTCTCCACCATCAACATTCACCAGACTCAGATCTCCACCTAAAACTCTTGCATTCACCTCCCTTGCAACACCATCCATATAAATATTAAACAACCAAGGCAACATCACACATCCCTGTCGCAGTCCCACTCTCACAGGAAACCAATCACTCACAGCATTTCCCACTCTTGCACACACTCTACTATTTACATAAAAGCTCTTCACCCATTTTAGTAACCTACCATCAAGTCCATACAATCTTAAAACAGTCCACAAAGCCTCCCTATCATTTCTATCATACGCTTTCTCTAAATCCATGAATGCCCAAAACCCATCCTTGCCTTTCGCTAAATACTTTTCACACACTTGTCTCACAGCAAACACCTGATCCACGCATCCTCTCCCTCTCCTAAACCCACACTGCTCATCACCAATCACTCCCTCTATACCCTCTCTAACTCTCATAATTAACACATTACCATACACCTTACCTACAACACTCAACAGACTTATACCCCTAAAGCTAGTACATTCATACTTATCACCCTTGCCTTTATACAACGGGACCACACAAGCACTTGCCCAGTCAATTGGCACCATACCTTTCACAAAGCACACAATCAACAATCTTACTAACCAGTGAACAATAGTCACTCCACCACCACACCCATCCATACCTGCAGCTTTCCCTGTTTTCATCTCCTTTACTGCCTTCTCCACTTCCTCCTTCATGATCAAGGAATCATTCAACTCTCCCAACACATGTATTCCTTGCACCCTTCCATCTGCCACAATCCCAGCCACCCTTTCCTCCTCTACATTTAACAATCTTTCAAAATACTCTGCCCATCTCTTCCTTACTGCATCAATCTCAATTAACATCCTTCCATCCTCTGCTTTTACTCGCTCTACCTTTCCAGACTCTCCCTTTCGCACCCTTTTCACCTCCTTCCAGAACATTTTCTTATTCTGTTGAAAATTCTCAGTCAGCCGCCTACCCCACCTCTCATCTGCTGCCACTTTAGCATCACACAGAACCCTTCTCGCCCTATTCCTCTTTTCCTTATACCTCTCATATGACACCTCATCCTTCCTCTGCAGCCACACTTCATATGCACGTCTCTTCTCAGCCACAGCCATACTTACTTCCCCGCACCACCATTCACTTCCTTTTCTTACACCACCACCCACACGTTTCACACCACACACCTCTTCTGCATGCCCCACCACAGCACTCTTAAAGAACTGCCATTCCTCCTCCACACTGCCATTTTCCTGATCTTTCACTGCGTTCCACTCATATTTCAATTTCTCCTAATACTATATCATTTTCTCTCTTTTATCCAACTCACTCACTTTCAAAACTTCCCTGCCACACCTAACCCTCCTAGCTCTCACCCATCTACTCTTAACTTTCCCTCCACCAGGTAGTGGTCAGACATACCTCCACCATCCCCTCTCAGAACTCTCACATCCAACAATCTTCCTATTACATTCCTAGACACAACCACATAGTCCATCAAAGCTCTATCAACAACCCTTCCACACTCCTGTCTCACCCATGTATACTTATAAATACCTTTCTTCTCAAACAGCGTATTTCCTACCACCATCTCTCGCTCAGTGCACATTCCTATCATTCGTTCCCCATTTTCATTTCTTCCAGGCACACCATGCATACCAACTACACCTTCAAATGCTTCATTTCCCACTCTAGCATTTAGATCTCCCATCATTACCACATTCACATTCGCTCCAAAACTCTGCAGACACTCATCAACATCATTCCAGAAAGACTTCCTCTCTTCTTCATCCCTTTCACCTCCAGGCCCATATGCACTCACAAACACCCACAATTCACGTTCAAATTTCGCTTTCACCCACATCAGTCTCGATGACACCTCCTTCCATTCAATCACACACTGCTGTACTTCCGGACTCACTAACAAGGCCACACCTTCTCTTGCCCTTCCTCTGTCAACACCTGACAATCTTCCATTCACACTTCCAAACACACACCCTTCCCTTTCATCTTCGTTTCACTCAAAGCTAACACATCCAACTTTCTTCTCGCAAACATTCTCCCAATCTCCTCCCTTTTAGCCTCAATCGTAGAAGGGAATACATAAAGAAAAGGTATGGGAAGGGAAAGAAATGAAGGGATGGAAAGGGAAGGGAAGGAAAGGGAAGGGAGGAAAGGAAGTGAAAGATGGAAGGTTTGAGCAAGCGGATGACAGGAAAGTGAAAGAGTAGGGATATATATAGAAGAAAATGAAAGAGGAGAAGCGGAATCATGAATGGGAAGAAGAAGAAGAGGATAGAAAGGTGGCTTTGTAGGGATTAAAAGAAAAAAAAAGGAATTGCACAGTGCTGAAAGAATGAAAGAATAAAAGAGAATGACTAAATTATAAGAACACGGTGCAGTATGGAGAAAAAAAGTTAATAAGAGGCAAGTGATGAAATTCTTGTGAAAACCAGGAGGCACCAATGGGTGAGACACATTTACGTATGCAAATGGACTGGAGAGAGAGAGAGAGAGAGAGGTTGCTGAAGTATCGTGGTGTGTGTGTGTGTGTGTGTGTGTGTGTGTGTGTGTGTGTGTGTGTGTGTGTGTGTGTGTGTGTGTGTGTGTGTTGGATAAGAATGATAAGCGACGGTCAGAAATAAAACGATATTTGTAAAAAATAAATGAAGAAGTGGTAATAAGAGAACATAGAGCGATCACCGAGAGACATAGAAGCTAAGGAACGTGCTGACGGGATCAAAGCATTACCACGGACACAAAAACAGCATAGGGGAAAAAACAAAGAAACAAGGAATGTGAGAGAGAAAAACTCTGTCGTTAATTATAATAATGGTGTACAGGAAACAGTGAGAAGACAGAGAAACGAGGGGGATGGGAAAAACAGGAGTAAGACAGACACAGGCACGTAATAATTCTGAGAGTAAGAATGAAGACGAAACAAAGACAACAGTTGAAGGGAAAATAATGAAAGCGGACGTAGATGAACTTAGAGAAAATGTTGGAATTCAGATATAAGGTTAAAAAAAAAAAAAAGAAATTGATACTATGTACGGTAAAGAATGGAAAAAAAATTGTAACAATCAGAGTGTTGTTGAAAATGAACTGCTGAAAAATAGGAGATATAGTAATATAACCATATTCGGAACCTTTTATAATTTTCATAATGATAGCGAGGAAAAATAATAGGCAACATCAGAGTAGCATAGCACTTTGCTTTTTATCTCGTGAATTGATGCTGATGGGTTTTTAAGACTTAAGATTGTACTTTATTAGAAATTAATTAATATGAAAATGGTGTAGGACTGAATTAATTATTTCAGAGAGAGAGAGAGAGAGAGAGAGAGAGAGAAATAGATGTTCTTTAAAAAAAACTCGTCATCTTCCCATAAGTCTGTGAAAACCATTATTGTTATCTCTTATCTATCATTTTGTCTATTCACTACAATTGCTCATGATAACCGAATTACTGACCAACCCTTTAATGTGTTGCTCTGATCCTTATTATTTCCCTCAGCTTTATCACCGCGGTCTTGTTAGGGTCGGGGGAGGGAGAGTCCACTCCAGAAGTAGCATTTCTTTTTTCTCCTTTTTTTTTTTTCTTTGCTTCGGCACTTCATGAACTATGCCCCATGACATTAAAATTTTCCTGTCAAGTTGTGGTAATAAAGAAGGATGTGAATTCTGCGTCATAACCGTGGGTAAAAATGGCTTGATTCAGGCAGTGATGGTGTGGCGGGAAAGTTGTCAATTAAATATCAGGTTCAGGTCCAGGGAATAAACACTTGAGCGGTACAAGTTTATTACTTTTTACCTCACGTGTTTGTTGCATCTTGTCTCCTTCTTCTTTACCTTCCTTGCCGTTTTATGGACATCCATTCTTTTCTCTCACCTTCTTTTCATTCAGCCTTTTTTACTCTTTCACTTTCTTCCTCTTGGAATCTTTTTGCCTTTCATTCCATTACTTTCCAATCCAATCAACCTGCCCTGTCCCTTCCATGTCCTTCCTGAAACACACACACACACACACACACACACACACACACACACACACACACACACACACACACACACACATATCTTGATGGTCGTGGTTAAAGATCAATGCTACAATGCATGTAGAAGTTCAACCTAACCCTGCAACCTGTAAGTTTATCCTGATGTGGTGAAATCCCGTTACTTGTGCCACAAAGCGACCATCAACGCCTTCACGAATTCTGGTGAAATTCGGAGTGAAAGTATTCGTTCTGGCACGGCCCTATCCTCAGGAGGCCGGAACTATTCTCACGGCAGTCATGAGATTAATTCCTGCCTTGATATACCAGAGAATTTTTATCCTATTTTAGCGATATTTACCTCCGCCGACGAAGTTGGAGGAGGTTATTTATACACCTATGTTTGTCTGTTTGTTTGTTTGTCCACACAATATCTCCAAAAGTTGTCAGTAAATTTCAATGAAATCTTGTGGAAGGGTGGGTCTTGGGCCGATAACGAGTTAATTAAATTCGGGGGCGGATCGGATCCTATGTATCCCGCACAATATAAGTTCTCAGTGAATTTCAGCGAAGTTTTTGGAAGGGAGGGCCATAAAGAACTGATTAAATTTGGGGATGGATCCGAATCCGAATGTAGCACTGGCGGAAGTATGTGCTCTCTGAGTGCTTTCTACGTGGTGGATGTGTTGATGGGTAGCCCATGTGGAACCGCCAGTGTTTCAGAATCATATCTTAAAGATTATCGTCACAACACAGGATAAAACCACCAAAATTTAATCAATTCATCCTTGGCCGTTGACTTACATATCCACAAAATTTGCATTGAAACTCATGAATAACTTTTTGAAATATATTGTGGACAAACGACTAAACAACCAAATAGACAGACAGAGAAACAGGGTGCATACGTTACCTCCAACTCCGCTGGAGGAAGTAAAAATATATCTGCTTTAGGTAGATAGCGTTCAGGAGAGAGAGAGAGAGAGAGAGAGAGGGCTGGGGTCAGACTTTTCTTGGGAGGTGGGGCATTTCTGCTGAATCTGGCATTGCATGGCAGCCGGTTGTCCAAAGGTCTGCTGTATGCTTGCTGTGGGGGTCTGGGTGCATGTATAAACGTCGCTGAGAAGTAGCAGAAAACTTCTGAACAACGGAGAGTGCTTGCATTTGCAGTGATATTAACTCGTAGGATACGAAATTCGTTCTACCGAACTTCTGTGAAAACCTGTTTTTGGAGTCAATTTTTCGACTCTTACAGAAGTAAAAAGTGTTATGCCCAAGGTTTAGAGCTTGAATTTACACACCATATGCCACAAACCAGAGCATTCTAGACCAACTGGTTACTGAGCTTTAGCCTGTCAAAGACTGTCAAAAACTGACACTGGCAATCCTTGCATAAAGGAAGAGAAAAAAAATTGCACCTACATTAATTTTGATACTATAGAATGAATGATCTTGATTTTACACACCAGAAAATGTATATATCATTCTCATATGTCAATTGTTTACCATGTAGCCACAGCAAGAAAGTAGCTGGAGGTGGAGGGAGTATGTAGGGGTGGAGGGGGAAGAATGATGGAGGAAGGTGGAGGCAGGATGGTTGGGGGAAAGGGAACAACAGGTTTGGGGTAGAGGTAGGTGGAGAGAGGGCATTGGGGGAATCACCCCCCCCACCATGGGTAGGGGCCCGGATCCTCCCCCTCCCTACTTAGGACTTGGGTCTCATTGGTTTGCATAGATATACGTCACAATCGGGCCAAAGTCTAGTGTCAGCAGTTTTTTACAAAGGTTTCTCTATCGATCCTATTAGGCATCATGCAAAATTCTGGAAAAGGATCGATCGATCCTATTAGGCATCATGCTAAATTCTGGAAAAGGATTGGTCGATCCTATTAGTACTTTACGGGTTAAGACATGTTTTTGAAGCCTCATTGGGTTCATCTTGATCTGCCCCTCGACACCCTCACTGAATCTGGGCAGAAGTGGATAATAACTGATTGTTTTATATGACCGGAACTATGTTCACGTCCAATGTGAGAAAACTTCCGACCCAATGTAAATAAAGCTGGCCGTGTCCAAGTTAATAGGTTGCACCAAGTTTTACCAGATTTGGTTAATCATTGATGTTGCAGGGTAAGGTCATGTTTGATCATGCATTGTGACACTAATCTTTAATGTATGATTCCGAAACACAGGAGGAATCGTCATGCTCTGCACCTCAGCACACCCACCAAATATTGTTGAAATACGAAAAAACTCTTTATTTTATGGCCGGAACTATTCTCACGGCCACTGTGAATATAGTTCTGGCCCCATGAGAACAGATCCAGCCACTCCAAAATTAATACTTTTTCCTCGAAAGTTGCCAACATCGGTAGAATGGTTGATGGAAGCCTCCTGACAATAGTTACGAGATTTGAGAACAGTAAATTAAATGTCGAGGTTGCAAGGAGAGGTCATTTTATCATGCATTGTGATATTAATTTCTATGATATATTCTGTAACACTGTGGGGTTCCTCATGCGTTATCCCTCAAGATATTGTATTCCCAAAACATCATTGAAATCGGACAAAATTTTCTAGATAGCTCAAGGCAGGAATAATCTCACAACCGCCGTGAGAATGATTCCGACCCCCATGAGAATAGTTCCGGCCTTGCCAGAACAAATAGTTGTACTGCAAAACACATTCACCCAGAACTTCACCCCAACCATTGCACATACACACACTTCACCTCACCTTCGTTTATACTGTCACTATCGAATCCACTTGCCTTTGCATCGCACATTCACAACCATGCCTCAGCCACACCTCCTCTCAGCACATTCCCTCACCCACCCCACACCTCTGTTCATCACACACCCTCACTACCCCACATAATGGTTTGACAAGGCACCACCCACACCTCTCAGCAAATTCCTTCACCCAACCCACACAAACCCACACGTCTAGCACCCAACACCTGTTTCCCAAACCCCTACCACCTCACATAATGGTTTTACAAGGCATCACCCACACTTCTCACCTCTACCCCACCCACACCCACGCCACACTTCTACGCCCCACCCCCCACCACCCCACATAATGGATTGACAAGGGAGCACAAAATAACACGGTGGGGTGATATATGACAGGAATCAGACGAGGAGAATCAATGAGATATGGTACCGTAATGAAGATAATTGATGCTACGGCTGAATGCAGTAGAACACACACACACTCACACACACACACAGGCCAATAAGAAAGACACAACCATCAGTGAACTAACTGTGGAATTGAGTGCACTTAGGAAGAAAATGAGTGAAATGGCAAGTACAGTAGTCAATCACGAGAGTGTTATGGAAGAGTTCAAAAATGACACAGAGACAATTAGGCAAGTTAGCAGTCTTATTGACCAGAGCAGTGATACTGAGGAGAAGATAACACAAGTAAATGAAGCTGTGCAAAGCTACAAAAATGATGTAGAAACCACGTATGCTGAAATGGTGAAAGAAAAGAAAGACTTAGAAACAAGGGTGGAGGAAAAAAGCATTAAAAAGGAGGTGAAAAGAATAATCCAAAAAATCCAAAGTTAGTCAGAGATTCAGAAGAGATAAACAAATCAATAATAATCACTGGTATGGAAGAGGATGAAGTTAAAAACAAGATCACAAGAGACAAAAAGGAGATGGCAAATGTAATGAGCTTACTGAAAGAAGTATCAGAGGAAATCTGTAGTAAAGACATAGAGGAACACAAAAGGTTAGGGAAATACGAGAAAAGCAAGACAAGACCTCTAAAGGTGACTTTCCAGAGTGTAAACACTGTGGATGAGATACTAAAAAATGCAAAGAATCTCAAGGAAAAAGATGAGTTCAAAAATGTATGGATAAAAAGATGCCTAACACAAGAGGAACTGGAATTACTGAAAGAGAAAAGGGAGGAAGCAAAAACAAAAAATGAGGGAAGATCAGAAGAGGAGAAGAAGAATATTTTTTACAAAGTAATAGGATTGCAGGTACGAAAGTGGTACACAAACAGGATGGAAGAAAAAGGAGGAAGGTAGTAGAACCATGTCATGACAAGTATATAAACAAGATGATAAAATTGATGTACTCAAATGTGGATGGAATGGTATCTAAATAACTAGAGATGAATGATTATGTCAGAGAAAATGAACCACAAATAATATGCCTAACTGAAACAAAATTAATACCAAGGATATCAAATGACATACTAAACTTAGAGGAATACAATATATGGAGAAGAGACAGATATTTAAAAAAAGGAGGAGGAATTATAATATTAACTAAGAAAAATCTGAAAGTCAAGGAAATAAAACTAGATATACCATCACAAGTAGAACTGATTGCAGTAGAGATCGACACATCTGAAGGTAAAGTAATTGTAGCCAATTTGTACATGCCACCCAGATCAAACACATGGGAAAGAGACGAATATGAGGACCTGGCAGAGAGTACAATTCAGAGTGTAAGATCATTGCTACATAAAATGGAAGAGAAATCGGAAAGAATTATACTAACTGGGGATTTCAATACAAATATAAATTGGAATACGCTAGATAGAAATAGCCAAGAAAGCTGTTGGGATCAAAAGCTCCTGGATCTCGTACAAGAGTTTTTCTTAACGCAACATGTGAGAGAAACCACCGGAAAAAGAGGACTTGATGTACCTTCAGTGCTAGATCTAATATTTACAAGGCAAGAAAATGATATTGACAGTTTCATATATCACCCTCCACTCGGCAAAAGCGATCATGTAGTACTAAATTATAACTTCAGGATAGCATATGACATAGTAAACAGCAATGATAGTTACAAAAAGAGCCTAAACTATAAAAAGGGAAATTATCAAGACCTAAAGAAGTATTTCTTAGAAGTTGATTGGGAAAATGAGCTTAGAGGACAAGATTTAAATGCTGTATATAAAAAATTTTGTGAATTTTAAGAAATAGGAGTCCAGAAGTACATCCCACAGCACAAAGAAGCAGATGAGAAAATACAGAAATGGTTCAATACAGAATGTAAAAAATCAAAAGAAAGAAGAGATTTGTTGTGGAATAGATACAGAAGAAGACACAATAGTGAAAGGGCGTATAATAATTACAAACAGGCAAGAAACGACTATACAAGAATAAGGAGGGAAGCCCAAAAACAGTTTGAGGAGGATATAATAAATAAAAGTAGTGATCAACCAAAGCTGTTTTACAGCTATATCAGAAGTAAAACTAAAGTAAAAGATATAATACAATCCATTACGGACGAGGGAATCACTTATACACAAGAGAAAGATATTTGTGAAGCACTAAATAAGAATTTCCAATTAATTTTTACAGAAGAAAAAAAATTTGAGAGGGACTATGTGGAACACGCATGTCCACACATACTACCAGATATACAAATAGGAGAAAAAGTAATACAGGAGGAGTTAAGTAGATTAGACAGAGGAAAAGCAAGTGGTCCTGATGAAATTTCATGTTGGGTATTAAGAGAATGTGCAAAGGAGTTATGTAAACCATTATTTTTAATTTTCAAGAAATCCTTGAGTCAAGGTAAACTACCTGATATTTGGAAAAAAGCAAATATTGTCCCCTTATTCAAGAAAGGAAATAGACAAAATCCACTCAACTACCGACCAGTATCACTGACCAGTGTTGTAAGCAAGGTATTAGAAAAACTTATAAGAAAAGCTTGGGTAAATCATCTAGAAGAACACAGTATGATAACAGAAAGACAGTTTGGTTTCAGAAAAGGAAAATCATGTGTTACTAATCTGTTGAGCTACTATGACAGAGTAACAAACACAATACAGGAAAGGGAAGGATGGGTGGACAGTATCTATTTAGATTTCAAGAAAGCTTTTGACACAGTACCACACCAAAGACTTTTATGGAAATTGTACCATCAAGGAGGAATTCGAGGCAAACTGTTTTGTTGGATGCAAGACTTTCTCATAAAAAGAGAAATGAGGACAGTACTAAGAGGAAACTACTCATCATGGAAAGAAGTGACTAGTGGAGTACCACAGGGTTCAGTGCTGACACCAATCATGTTTTTAGTGTATATAAATGATATAAACAGTAACACTGGAAATGAGAGCTATCTGAATATGTTTGCAGATGATGCAAAAATACAAAGGAGAATTACTAACACAGACTCTTGTAAAGAGCTACAAGAAGAATTAAATAAACTTTATGAATGGAGTAGTACATGGCAAATGGAATTCAATGTGGACAAGTGTCATGTAATCAAGTTTGGTAAAAGTGGAAAAAGACCTGATTGGGATTATAAGTTAGGAAATAAAACCCTATACACATCAGAAAGAGAGAAAGACCTAGGTGTGATTATCAATAATAGACTATCTCCGGCTGACCACATCAGCGGGAAGGTACGGAACATGTATACACTGCTTGCAAATATGAGAATAGCATTCACATACATAAATGAAGACATGCTAAGAAGGATAATAACATCATTCATTAGACCAACCCTGGAATATGCATCAGTAGTCTGGAGTCCTCATCTCAAAAAGCACATAGACAAGATTGAAAAAGTTCAAAGGGCCATTACAAGATGGATACCAAGCTTAAGGGACCTAAGCTACGAAGAAAGACTAAATAAACTGAATCTACCAACACTACAAGAGAGAAGGAAAAGAGGTGACATGATAATGCTATATAAATGCATATCAGGAAAGGAGAAAATAGACATAAATGATTACTTAACATATGGAGAAGCATCAGCAAGAGGACGCTGCAAAAAAATGCATAAGAAGAGAGGTGATAAAGACGTAAGGAAATTCAATTTCCCAAACAGAGCAATTGATCAATGGAATGCACTACCGAATGAAATAGTGTGTGCCAAAACAATTCACAAATTTAAGGATATGTACGATAAATATGGTTTAAGACACGGGACAGTACGAGCTTGACTCATTCCTGTAAAGATGCAATTAGGTAAGAACAATTAGGTAAGAACACACACACACACACACACACACACACACACACACACACACACACACACACACACACACACACACACACACACACACACACACACATGGATGCATGCAAACATACATATATACATATATATATATCTACATACATTTAGTGTGGAAATCATGCCCTCCTCACATCGTTGCAGTAATACAATTTCACATTTAGAGACACAAATCAGTTTTACAATGCATTTTTCATCTCGATGTCAAATTTTCTTTTACTGCCTCCCTACTTCCCTTCGTTGCCAGACCTCTTAAGTTTTTAGTTTTTGTTTTCTTCACATAATGGCCGACGAGGATATTTCTGCTTTTATTTTTCAACTGTCATCTTACAACAGAATAATTTTATCTTCAGATGTTTTACTTTGCGTTTCTGCTTTCAAATTTTTTCTTATTGCATCTTATGTGCAAGTTGCAAACTCTTAACTCTGCAATGCGGTGAATGCACTTGGCTGCACCACGCTGGAACAGTACAACTAAAAGTGCACTGAGTCACCTTGTGTTTGAATGTGTCCCTGTCACCAGTGAATGTGGCACACCGCTGTGGCACAGCGGGTCTGTCACGTCACAACTATTGTGGCACAACGAGTCAGTCACGTCACCACCACTGTGGCACAATATGTTAGTCACGGCACCACCACACCTGTCCACACCGCACACTGTGCAAAAAAACATTGTTGATTACTCACTGGTTGCTGATTTTCTACCAATAATCCTAAATTGTTTTTTATGAGTTAACTTCTTTATGCTTATTTTAACTCTGTTTTCCAGTCTTGGTTCCAACCCTTCCATAGTGTGTTTCCAGTCTTGGTTCCAACCCTTCCATAATGTGTTTCTAGTCTTGGTTCCAACCCTTCCATAGTGTGTTTCCAGTCTTGGTTCCAACCCTTCCATAGTGTGTTTGGTATTCCATTAACATTACTGATTTCACTTTTTTTTCAGTGTCTCTTCTCTTTTTCTCTCCTTACCCTTCTACCTAAAGTTTCCCTTCTTCCTGCAATCTTTACATGGCGTATTCATTCCGTCCCTACATCAGTACTCTTTTCCGGTCTCATTATTATTATTTTTTTTTTATCTCCCACTCTCTTCCAATTTAATTCACCACTCTTACCTTCTTCACACACACACACACACACACACACACACACACACACACACACACACACACACACACTTGTTACTCTTCCTCACATCAGCTTTACAAATTGAGTATTCTATTTCTTCTTCAACAGTATTTCGCCAACTTACAGTATTTCTCTGCGCCACACACTCTCCCAGACTGACGGTTCTCCTCCATCTGTTGTAGCCTAATGTCCCTCCCACCTACACTGTCATTGACTCATTAATTTTCCTGCACCTCCCCTAGTTCTGCCCCTCCCCATCCGCCACTGATTAACCCAGTGTATTCCTTCCCTTCCCTTCATCTCGCGCTTTTACCCTCTTATTTTATTTTATTATTTTTTTTTTTACAGGAGAGGCAGTAAGGGGATTAGTCCACTGCCATAAATATGTATTCTGTCAGAGTATGATGGAAAATAGAGTGATTTTAGTATGTGAGGTACGACTGTGATAAAAGAGATGGTTACTCAGAGCTGTATGTATGTGTGTTTGTGTGTGTGTGTGTGTGTGTGTGTGTGTGTGTAAGAGAGAGAGAGAGAGAGAGAGAGAGAGAGAGAGAGAGAGAGATCTGTCGTTTTATAGGGCTTCTGAGGCCAAATCGACTTACAGCTGCATCTCCAGCTGGTCAACTTTCCAGCCCCTCAAGGTGAGCTGGAATTTGTATTGATAGAGACCTGGACAGATGCTGGAATTTAGGTTTAGGGAGACCTGGATAGGGGCTGGAATATGGGCTAGTAAGGCCTGGATAAGTTCTGGAATTAGGTTAGAAGGCCTGGATGGGTGCCTGGATCTGTTTTGTGGAGTTGTCTTCCAGTCAGATACCGTGTTAACTAATAAGGAGAGGCATGTAAAACCGATAACACTGCCTGTTGTGGGTCCTTGCATCCCGCCGGGCAGGGGTGATAACACTGGCACACAAATACCCAGACCTCGTGTGCCTGATCAAAGCACGCAGACCTCGTGACTTCAGAACCGTCCACGTTATATTAATTATGCAGCCAATTGTACAGAAAGGTATTAAAATGCGACATTTGATATTTGCGTGAGTGTGAAATCTGGTGCTTGGAGACAAGACTCAAATAGCTCTCTCTCTCTCTCTCTCTCTCTCTCTCTCTCTCTCTCTCTCTCTCTCTCTCTCTCTCTCTCTCTCTCTCAGCTAGTGCCTCATTCATTTAAGTTTTCAGTTTTCGAAAAGTTTCTCCTACATTTACAACTGTCCTATTTCTGTTCTGCCAATAGTTTCTCAGTTTATCCACATTATTTTTCACCCTCCACTTCTCTTCCAGTCTCTCCTTTCATAACCTTCCTTCTGTTATCTCTTAACTGTAATCTAACATTCTCTACATAGCTTTTCTCCTCCTTCCCCCTCCTGCCCATACTTCTCTTTTTAATATGTTCGTTCCATGATATTCTTGATTGTTGTTTCATCCAGCAATTGTCCACAGAATTACTTTCTGTTTCTACATTTTCTCCCAAGGCCTCTCATCTCTACTATCCTCCCACCCACTTAATTTTCCCTGCCAGGTTCCTCCTCGACCTCATCTCTCCCTCTCTGCGAATTTTCAATCGCACGTCACTCCTTCCCTTTTCTTTCCCTCTATGATGTCTCCCCTCCGCTCCCATTTCACTTGTGCTTTATTTTTCTCCATCCCACTCCATTCTTCCATATAAGTCCACTCATTCCTTATTCCACGACATTCCACCATCCAATTACTTTCCTTCTCCATCCCTTTATCATAGTCTTTCATATCCTTCCTCACTCTGTCTCCTTCACCCTCTCTGTCTCCTTGTCTCCCTCTCCCTCCCTCTCTCCCAGTCTCCTTCTCTGTCAAAATCTCTGATATCTCAAGTCACAAGTGTCCTTTACTCTTTCATTTCTCTCCTGTTTCATCTAGCTATTGATTTACCATTGAACGTTTCTTCCAGCGAACGTATCTGCCAGCGAACGTGTTTTTTGCGGCGGATTTTTCTTTCGGCAGACGTTTCTGGCAGCCTGGAATATTCAAGTAACATTCTCCTCTGTTCAAAGAGAGGCTCTTGGTTAACGTCTGCAGATTCGTGGGTGGTGTTTTGTTTTCATACCAGCTGTCTGTCCATGTGTGTGTGGGGGGGGGAGGAGGTGTTGCAATTCTGTATGCCAGTAATGAATATAACATACAGGTGTCTACTACAAAAAAAAATGACACCAATTAAGAAAATAAACCTAACATCACCTGGTGCAAAAGAAGCAGCCGATGCGCACGTAAAACTTAATTCCATTAATCCTTTAACTTAGTTTTTGAACGATTGTAAAGTTTTATGAAGCTAAACTTATGCCGTTCATTTCTGAATAACAGAAGAAAAAAAGCATGCACAAAATATAATGATATTAACAATGTAATCCATCACCAACTAAGAATATTACTGGCAAGGAAAACTAAGAAATCTGAAATAAATTAGTTGAGAGAAAGAGAGAGAGAGAGAGAGAGAGAGAGAGAATCACATATGTGTTTAGGCGAGTATTTCATTGTGTTTTTTGGAGTGTGCGTGTATTTGTGTTAATTGTTTCATGTGTAGGCTATGCATGTGTCAGTCTTGAGTATATATCCATATGGTTTTTTGTACAAGTGGCTATTTGTGTTTATGGTTTTGTGTGTGTGTAAGTATACTGTTATGTGTGCAGTATGTGGTTATGTGTGCAAGGCAGTGTGTGTACGTTTTGAATAAGCAATTGCGTGAAAAAAGAGCAAGGGAAAATAAATTAGTAGTGTATGTAGGAAACTGCATACCTGCTTAATAATATAAATTCATATAATGTATTGTGTGTGTGTGTGTGTGTGTGTGTGTGTGTGTGTGTAATAAATTCAAAAACAAGTCTATCTATCTATCTATTGCCAGACGCCTCAATCCCGTTCAGGGTGGCCACAAACAAATCGCCTCCACGTCGCCCTGTCCCACGCCATTTCACTGCCCTGCTCCCAACTCACACACCCCTCTCTCATATACCTCTCCACCCCATCCCTCCATCTCATCCTCGGCCTCCCACTTCCTCTCCCCCCTCCACCTCACCCACATACACTCTCTTCGTCAGTCTTTCACCCACCATCCTCTCCACATGGCCAAACCACCTCAGTGTGTTCCTCATAACGCTTCCTATCACATCCACATCCACACCACAATGCTCCTTTATATCCTCATTTGTCAGCCTGAATCTCCATGTGACTCCACAGGCTCCTCTTAAATAACTCATTTCTACTGCATTCACTCTTGACTTGTGTCCTTCTAACAACGTCCAAGCTTCACTTCCATACATTAAAGTTGGTATCACAATACTGTCATGTAGTAACTTTTTCACTTCCATGCTCACTTCCCTGTTTCTTATCACTGCTTTCAAAGAACCAGCAACCTTTCTTCCCTGCAGTACCCTTTCAAGCACTTCACCCTCCAAACCCCCATCCTTACTCATCACACTACCCAAGTACTTAAACGTACTCACATTTTCCAATTCCTCACCATCCAACCTCACTGTACATTCACTGACTTCACCTCTCTCAAAGACCATCACTTTACACATCCCTACATTCACATTTAGATTCCGTTTCTTACACTCTCTCCCAAACTCATCCACCAAACCTTGCCGCTCCCCTTCGTCTTCACTCAACAACACGGTATCATCTGCAAACAACAGTACAGGGAGTTTCCAAACACTACCCTCTCTCACCAGGGCCACTCCAACATCCACAACCCTACCTTGTACCTGTTTTATTACCCCATCCATGTACAGATTGAACAACCATGGAGACATGACACATCCCTGTTTCAACCCAACCTTCAAAGAGAAAAATTCACTCAGTTCACGATCCACACGCACTGCAGCCTTAGCACCATCATACATACTCTTCACAGCATTCAACAACTTCCCATCCACTCCATATATTCTCTTATACTTTCCACAATCCTTGTCTGTCCACCCTGTCATATGCTTTCTCCAAATCCATGAAAGCCGCATACAACTTCTTTTGCTTCTCTAGAAACTTTTCCACTAAAGATCAAAGGATGAATATCTGATCTACACAACCTCTTCCCTTCCTAAAGCCTCCCTGTTCTTCTCCAACTAATTCTTCTGTTCTTTCTCTAACTCTGTCAATAAGTATCCTACCATACACTTTTCCTATTATACTAAGAAGACAAATGCCCCTATGATTACCACACACTTCTTTTTCTCTTTTTCCTTTGTACAAGGGAATAATTATACCTGACTTCCAATCCTCTGGGACTCTACTTTCCTCCCAGGCCAATCTGGACATCATCCACACCCATTCTACTACTATCTCTCCCCTATGCTTCAGCATTTCCCCACACACTCCATCAATTCCTGGGGCTTTCCCCATTTTGACTTTCTTCATTGCTTCCACAACTTCTATCCTACTGATTTCTTCCTGTCTTCTCACCTCCCTCCTTCTCTCAGCCATTCCCCAGCCACTTATACTCGCATTACTTCCATCCTCTACTGTATGTTCAACAATTCCTTAAAGTGTTCTCTCCATCTGCTCACTTTTTCTCCCTTCTCCACTAATAATCTACCATTTTTATCTTTCACTCCCCTGCTAACTTCACTTCCACCCTGTCTTACTCTCTTCACCTCTTTCCAGAACATTTTCCTACAGTCCCTCCACTTTACACTCAAATTCCTAACAAATTCCTCATCCACTCTTTTCTTATTCTCTCTTACTAATCTTTTCACCTCTCTCTTTCTTTCTACATATAACTATCTCCTCCGCCTCTCAACTTTTTTCACGCCCCTATTTCTCATCCATTCATTGTATGCTTTCTTCTTTTGTGCCACAGCCTGTCTCACCTCTTCATTCCACCACGCTGTTCCTTGCACCCCCCCTCCGTCTTTTCTTCATACCACACACCACATCACATGCCGCACATATTTCTTCTTTGAATATCCTGCACACACCTTCTACGTCCCCCATCTGCTCCAATTCATATTTGTCCAATCGTTCCTCCACTTCTCTCTTATACTCTGCCTTTTTCTCATCCTCTTGTAGCCTTTTCACTCTCCTTGCAAATACTCCTTCTTCCCGTCCTTCCCTTCTTCTATTTCTCCATCTTATTTGGATCTTGATTCTGGCCACCTCCAAGTTGTGGTCAGAAAGTCCACTCCCCCAACCTCTATAAGCTCTTGCATCCATTACATATCTTTGCATCCTTTCATCCACCCACACATAAACAATCATTACCTTCCTTTAATTCAGTTCACCACCCACCCTTCACATCACTCGCCATGTATACCTGTGGATCATTTTATGCCTGAAGAGGGTATTGGCTATCACCAACTCCCTCTCAGCACAAATGTCCACTATCACACTGCCATTCTCATCTATCTCAGCAGGCACACCCCACTCACCAACTATATATCCCATCCACCTTCACATTCCTTACTTTACCATTCATATCACCGATCAAAAACACTCTCTCATTCCTTCCAAACTTTTCCATGCACACTTCCACATTTGTCCAGAACTCTTCTCTCACTCTGCTTGCACGATCTTGCGTTGACGCATACATGCACACAATCGCCCACATTTGTACTCCAACTTTCAATCTTACCCACACAATCCTTGACCCAACTGTAACAACTGTAACATGTAACTTTGTTATAATCAAATGTAGATGAAACTATGAGTGTGAGGACCGGAGGGAAGTAAAATGCTGCGAGGAGAACAGCCTTAGGAGAGAGAGGGAAAGGGAATAAATTATTTGAGATGCCAGTCGACAGTGAGTGCTGGTTGTGGGAGGGAAAATGAGCGTTAGAGAAGGAATGGGAAAGGAATTCAAAGTGTTGCGGAATAGAAAGGAGCTCTTTGATGAGATTAACATGTGCTTGGTAAGGAAAAAGAGAATATTTTGAAAGAAAATGAAGGGAATTATTTGAGACAATAAATGAGAAGGGCATAGTATTAGAGAGGGAAGATCGCAGAAAGTATATATTGATAAATAGCCTCTGTACTCCATATTATTATTATTATTATTATTTTGGTTTTGGAATTTGCTGGTTATAGGAAACGTGAATGGAAAATGGTTTGCCTAGTATGACATTCATCAACTTATGTCTGTTTATCAAGTACACATCGGCTGGTGGAGGTGATTTTTTTTTTTTTCTTTTTTTTTGTCTCTTATGGGACGTGCCTTAGAGAAGGACGTCCCAGATCAAAGTTCCTCACTATGAGGCTGCTGGCAACACAGACGGCTAGTGGTATTAGGGTATATATAGTAAAAATTCCATCCTCTTTCACTGTTCACCCTAGTATTGTTGCCTGTATGTCTGTGTCTGGATGCTGTGAAATGTGATGCAAAGAGGAGCAAAGCAGTAGTAAAAAAAAAAGATGTATGTGATGGAGTCTTCATTGACTTAATATTCACCCACCCGGATTCATGAAAAGATCCCTCCTATCCCTCCGTTGTGATACAGCAAATGATACTTTTTATTTTAGAATTTTAAAAATACTGTCTTTCCTCCCTCAGTTTCTGTTTTCAACAGAGGACAGTCGTACCCGCTGCCCCGCGACACACTGAGTCACATATTAACACAATATTATTGTTCCCCAAGTAGTAATCAAAAGCTTGGCATGTCGTGTTTGTGGACTCTTAATCTTAACCAGTCCTCCCTCTCATTTACTTCTTCTGGGATTCCGAGTTTTGAAAATTACTGCGTGTTGAGATTTGTTTCCAAATCCAACTGCTGCTCTCCTCTCCCCATTTTCGTCTTTCTGGACATAATTTGTGATTCCAATAACAATTTCATGTTCTCAACAACAGCTTTCTTCATTGCTATTTCTGCGTTCCTCGCTCATCTTTGTTTTCCATTTTGTGTCATCTCGCATTTTGTCCTCTGCTGACTTTCAGTCATAATATGTCATTTTTTTTTTTTTCCGTACTTGGTTTCATCTCTGATCCTTAATGCCGCCTATTTTTTTCTCATTTAAATTTTTCTTCACTGATAAACTTCTATTCACTTTCATTGCTTAGTTCCTAACGTTGTTTTGCTGTCTGCCTTCTTTTTACATTCTCTCTTATTGCTTTAGTTAATGTTTTCCTACCGTACATGCTTGTAAAATATATTACAAAATTCTTTTGTGCTGTCTTACCAGTCTTTTCCCTTTAAGTATCTGCCTCCTTTAATCTCGCATTCGTTAATTATAAGTAGTATGGGTTTTCTTTCAGCCTCCGCCACCCTCCTTTCCTCTCTTTTTTTTCCTCTTGCTGTAGTATTTTTCCTTTTTCTTCTTCCCATATCGATTTTTAACCTCTATTCCATTTCTATTTTATACTCGATACTTCCATAGTCTTTGCACGTCGTCATACTTCCTTCTTTCCTTGCTCAAATTTACTGTTTCTTTTTTTTTATTCTCTTACTTCTTTCTAACTCTTCATAATTTGCTTTTTTTTTCCTTCTTTCCAATATCTCTTCTTTTCCTCCATTATCTTGTTTCTCCCTCATTTTACCGTTTGCCCTCCTTCCCCTTATTCTATTTGTATATTGTGTGTGTGTGTGTGTGTGTGTGTGTGTGTGTGTGTGTGTGTGTGTGTTCAAGTCTGCAGAACAGTGGTAAAGGAAGTCAGGCGACGATGAAGAGACAGGAAGACGATAAAATTACCTGTGTCCACAGGGAAAGGCACTTAGCGTTAGACACAAAAGTTGGAAGAAGTGACTGTGAAATGAGAGAGAGGCAGCCACTCCAGCCATGTGAGAGAGAGAGAGAGAGAGAGAGAGAGAGAGTCCACGCTCGCGGCGCGAGTGTGGCAACCTACCAGTCAAAAGTGCGTCCGATTTCGTACACGAATCATATTATTATGCACGAATATACAGTATTATACACGAATATTATTATACACGAACATATTATGCACGAATCACATATACACGAAATCGGACTCACTGGTAAGGGGTAGGTTGCCAGTACACGATAATAACAGCCACAGAGTCGCGCGCCGTGACTATAGATGTCATATTTTATAATCATCCAACCAGTCAGACACAACCTAACTTATACAATAAATTAACTTGCCAACCCAGCAGTTTAGTCAGCCACACATTTATATTGATTCATACACTCAAAAGAAGTTTCTCTCTTCTGATAGGGCAATTTCCATCACCGTTCGTTAATATGTTTCTCTAAAGTAATGACTCATCTTCTTAATCACCAGTCTGGTAACTAATTATATCCGCAGAACATTTTATATCATACTCAATTTATTTACTTATTTACCACAGACGTTTCTTCCGCCTTCAGCAGTTTTTTCAGCCATCCTTGCCGGGCCTCACATACCCGGCAGTTTATGTTGCACCAGCCTTGACAGAGATGATTCTTACCCAGTCAGTAAGTCAGTTCATCCTAGTACTATTGCTCTTCTAAGTAAAGAATCATAACTACACAGGTAAACAGATGAATGTGAATAAATTAATAAATAATTGCTGGCAGATAAATAAATAAATCAACTAACCGATAGACAGTACGCATATCGAGCAACAGGTCTTAAAGAATAGTAGATATTTGTCTTTGAAACAGCATCAGAAGCTTTGTTTATCACAAACCTTCATTCCATCCCCCATCCACCCGCCGCCATCCCCTCCTTCCCTAAACCTTCTTTACTAGTAGTTTCTTCCCTTTTACCAAAACGTTTATCCTTGCATTTTTTTCTACCTCTCATTTCTTCCCTTACTTTATCTCCACCTTCCATTTCCTCCCTCCTTTTCTCTCCATGCTCTTCATTCTTCGTTGGTCCCCTCAATTTCAAGCTGTTTACCACTTTCCCCTTCAAGTCTTGTGTCAACTTTTCTTTCCATCCTATTTTCCTCCTGGTAATCATGGGGGCAATTGTCTTCTTAGTGTAACAGGAAAAGTATATGGTAGGATGCTTATTGACAGTTAGGGAAATAACACAGGAATTAGTTGGAGAAGAATAAGGAGGTTTTAGGAAGGGAAGAGATTGTGTTGATCAGATATTCATTCTTAGAGCTTTAGTGGAAAAGATTGTAGAGGTGGGAAAGAAGTTGTATGCGGCCTTCATGGCTTTGGAGAAAGCATATGACAGGGTGGAGAGAGAAGGATTGTGGAAAGTATTAAGAATATATGGAGTAGATGAGAAGTTGTTGAATGTTGTGAAGAGTATGAATGAAGGTGCAAAGGCTGCAGTGCATTTGAATGGTGAACTGAGTGAATTTTTTTATCTGAAGGTTGGACTGAAGCAAGAATGTGTCATGTCTCCATGGTTGTTCAATCTGTATATGGATGGAGTTATAAAAGAGATACAAGGTAGGATAGTGGATGTTGGATCAGCCCAAGTGAGAGAGGGCTATGTTTGGAAACCCCTTGCATTGTTGTTTGCAGATGATACAGTGATGTTAAGTGAAGTTGAAGCGGAGCTGCAAGGATTGGTGGATGAGTTTGTGAGAGTGTGTAAGAAACGGAATCTAAAGGCGAACGTAGGGGAAAGTAAAGTTATGGTCTTCGATAGAAGTGAAGTCAGTGAATGTACAGTGAGGTTGGATGAGAAGAAAATGGAAAATGTGAGTACGTTTAAGTACTTGGGTAGTGTGCTGAGTAAGGATGGAAGTTTAAAGGGTGAAGTGTTTGAAAGTGTACAACAAGGAAGAAAGGTTGCTGGTTCTTTGAAAGTAGTGATAAGAAACAGGGAAGTGGGCATGGAAGTGAAAAAGCTACTGCATGACAGTATTGTGATACCAACTCTAACGTATGGAAGTGAAGCTTGGACCTTATTGGAGGGAATGAAGTCAGGAGTGAGAGCAGTGGAAATGAGTTATTTGAAAGGAGCATGTGGAGTCACATGGAAAGACAGACTGACAAATGAGGAAATGAAGGACCGTTGTGGTGTGGATGTGGATATGATAGGAAGCGTTAGGAGAAACACACTGAGGTGGTTTGGCCATGTGGAAAGGATAGAGAATGAGAGACTGACGAGGAGAGTGTATGTGAGTGAGGTGGAGGGGGGTAGAGGGAGGGGGAGACCAAAGATGAGATCGAGGGATGGAGTGGAGAGGTATATGAGAGAGAGGGGAGTGAGCTGGGAGCAGGACAATGAAATGGCGGGGGACATGGCGACATGGAGGCGATATGTTTGTGGCCAATCCCTAAGGGATTAAGGCGTCTGGCAATAGATAGATTCACATCTCCCAACATTTTCCTTCTTCTTCCTTGTCCTCCCCTTCCTTAGCCAGCTCGTCTTCCCTTTCTCTCTTTTTCCCTGCCTTCTTATCGTTTTATTCACAGTTCACTTCACCTGTCCTCTCCTCATTCTTTACTGTTTCCTCCTCATCTTCATCCTCTCTCCTCTCTGTCTGTTTTCCCTCCCTGGCCTCTCTTCTTACTTTCCTTCTTCTATTCTTCCTTTTACCATTCCTACCACATTTTTTTTTTCTGGTAGTTTCAACCTTTCCTTGTATTGTTTTTCTTTTTTTCCCTGTCCTTCTTATTTCCTGCTTTTGACCCCGCTTACCTACATTGTATTAATATATGTTTACTATTTTTACCATATTATCATGTTGATTCCCCTCTCCTTTTGTAGTTATCCCTCACCTGATCTCTCCTTTCATTCCCTTGTCTCGCTGTTCTTCTCTCCTCTCTTGCCTCACCTCGTCTTCTCCCACCCCATTCATGAAATATTTCATACTTTTATTCATTTGCATTTTCCCATTTATCACATTACCTCCACATAAATCACCCTCGTGCGTTCACCTTCTCTACCACCTTTACTTTGCCTTTATTTAATCTTACTTTGTTCCATCTCTTCCTCTTTCTGCCTATCCATTATTATACTACAAAGTTCCATCTCCTCTTCCTATCTGTTTGTCTTTGTTTAATTTCACTTTGCTCCACCTCCTCTTCTTTATATCCATCTGCCTTTATTTGACCTCGCTTTGTTCCATCTCATCCTCTTTTTATCAATGTCTTTATGTAATCTCACTTTGATCCACCTATGCTCTCCCTACTTGTCTGTCTCCGCCTTTCTACTTTATACATGCTGGGTAAAATGCTGACGCATACTCTGTGTGTATATGTGTATGTGGGGGGGGTTGGTTGTGGGTGTGTATACATGTTTATCTTTTTGTTTGTTGTTCCTCCTATCTGTCAATTTATGTATCGATCTGTCAATTTATACATTTCTTACCGGGGTGTATATAATCCAAGGTGGCTTTGAAATAAACATCTCCACACTGAATCTTAAAACAAATACAGTGCTTCATTCCTCCCCCAGTCCACGCTCCTGCATAATTACTCCATTTAATCCCACTACTGCATATTCTCTTGCTTATACTCCATTCCAAATCACTCCACCCTCGTCAATATACTCCTTGATCCCTTCACTCTCCATCCCCCTGGATATACTCATTCATTCCACCTCACTCCAACCTCCAGCACATTCTCCTCGTTTCATCACACACCACCCTCCTGCATATATTCCTTCATCCCATCCCAATCCTGCATATACTTCTGCATTCCATCCCACTCCTACAGTACATATACTCCTTTAATCGATCCACTCCTTCCTCCATAGTGTCCATCCCTTCCCAGGCACACCAACCATCCAACTCCCTGATATCTTGTTTG
>NC_136970.1:21457983-21460483 GCF_032717465.1 Coenobita brevimanus | reverse complement strand
TCCACAGAACATTAATATGAACACCAACATTAGGATAGATGAGGGTGAGGGTGTGGGTTAGGATGTGGGTGAGGGTGAGGGTGTGGGTTAGGATGTGGGTGAGGGTGAGGGTGTGGGTTAGGATGTGGGTGAGGGTGAGGGTGAGGATGAAGGTGATTGAGTGAGGGTGAGGGTGGGGTTATTGGTGATGATGATGGTGAGGTAGCAGGGAGGGTGAGGGTGAGGGTAAGGGTGTGGGTTAGGATGTGGGTGAGGGTGAGGGTGAGGATGAAGGTGATTGAAGTGAGGGTGAGGGTGAGGGTGGGGTTATTGGTGATGATGATGGTGAGGTAGCAGGGAGGGTGAGGGTGAGGGTAAGGGTGAGGGTGGGGTTACTGGTGTTGGTGATGGTGAAGTAGCAGGTAGGGTAATGGTGAGGGTGGGGGCAGGGTTATTGGTGATGGTGATGGTGAGGTGGCGGGGAGGGTGCGAGTGAGGGTGAGGATGGCTATGGGTTTGGCCACAGGCTGTGTTGTAATGCAGGTGTTATTTTTACCTATAACGCAAACTAATCTGATGTAATCCAACCCCGCCAGAAATAGCGTCCCCTCTCTCGGTAGTTGCACTAATGCCGTATACAGTGGCGTTGATAATGGCCGCCGTAACCCCACACACAGGCTGGAGGGCAGAGGAGGAGGAAGGGTGCAATGAAAGAATAGAGAGAGAGAGAGAGAGAGAGAGAGAGAGAGAGAGAAGAAGGGGAGGAGGGAGAACGAGACCGAGGTTGAAAAGCAAGTGAGTAGGAGTCAAGGTAATAAGAAGCTTAGAAGAAACGATAGGTGGAAGAGAAGATGCAAGGGTAGGAGGAAGTGTCATAAATGACTTTGTGTCATAAAATACCTTGTGGTTCTTTGCGCTCTAGTTGTAGTTGAGTTATATATATATTTTAGACTTGTGGTCCAGCGGCTTTTATATCTTGTAGTAGCTTCCCCACCAAATGTCATGTAGTGACAGGAGAGGTAAAGAATAGTATGGGACTATGTTTATTTGTCTTGGAAATATTAACAAGTCTCTCACACGGAACGAGTATAAGTCCCGGGTAGCTACCTCCCTGTCTCGCTATCTGTCTCTCCCTCTCTCAAATTGCCAAGCCCTTCTCCCGTCACCTGTCTCCTCTGAGGCCTGTCTACTTCTCGACCTCTCTGTTCTAAGGCTAATCTCCGTCTGAGCTCTCTTTCCTAAATTCTGGTGTAGCAGGGGTGTGTCACGTGTGTTCCTCGTGGATGGACTAGGTCTTTGTTCACGAGAGGACTGCTGACAGCTAATTGCATCATCTCCTTACTGGCCGCTGTCGTCAGCTTTCCTCAGTGTAAGCATGTTTAGCATTGCTCGATTCTCACAGACACAACACCTCTCATCATCTGACTCCCTGCTTCTATCTATCTATTTATCTATATAATATGTAGTCTTTACCACACTGCTCGGTCGCGCGAAAATGGCGTACCATCGACATTTAATAGTCATAACATATTAATACATACTACATACACATTATAATGAACTTATAAGCTAATTAAGTGAAATACATAATATTGTAAAAGTAACATAATTGTATGAATATTGTATACATATATTATTCATAGTAAATAGTGATTATTCAGTAATATTACATTTAAACAAGTTGTATACATATTTGAATAAATGCAATGGTTGTTGTATAACACTTTGTAAGACGT
This sequence comes from Coenobita brevimanus, assembly GCF_032717465.1. NCBI lineage: Eukaryota > Metazoa > Arthropoda > Malacostraca > Decapoda > Coenobitidae > Coenobita > Coenobita brevimanus. Next base: position 21,458,768 of record NC_136970.1, on the reverse strand, counting down.
GCATGTACAACAGACGTACGCATATAATTGTGCAATGGTAATACTGCTAGGTTATACATTACATATTTGAGTTATCACTTTAGTAATGTCTAATATTTCACCTAACTTGTATGATGATACTGGTAATACAGAATTGTGCTATAATTGTATGACTTATAATATTGTACTAACATTGTGGTACTACATTCTTGTAACATTTTATGAATTGTTACAAAATATTTTGTTAATGCATAATTGTGTTGGCCTTATAACTGTAGTTACATTTTGTTAATGCAACTCTTACATAAGTGTCTTGGCCTTATAATTGTAGTTAAAGTTACATAAAAGTTACATCTTGTTAATGCAACTGTTTTGTCGTTACATAATTGTTACATATCGTTTGTAGGTACATAATTGTAGTTAAAGTTACATAAAAGTTACATCTTGTTAATGCAACTGTTACATAATTGGCAAAGTGTAACATAATGCAATCGTTTGTCGTTACATAATTGTTACATATCGTTTGTAGGTACATAATTGTAGTTAGTGTAACATAATGCAATCGTTTGTCGTTACATAATTGTTACATATCGTTTGTAAGTACATTATTGTAGTTAAAGTTACATAAAAGTTACATCTTGTTAATGCAACTGTCACAGAAATGGTACAGAAGGAAGGAAGGAATTATTTCAGTAGAAAATAAAGAGAGAAGGTATGGAGGTAGATAGAGAAGGAAGCGAGGGAAAAGAACGGAAGGGAGAGATAATTGTCTCAGTTAGGAAAACGGAGAAGCAAGAGGAAACTGG
>NC_136970.1:21392983-21452983 GCF_032717465.1 Coenobita brevimanus | reverse complement strand
GCCCCCAGTACATTTGTAAACATTTGTTGTGAGTAATGTAGTAGGGTCATTCATACAGTCAGTGTTTAGTGGTCGCAGATATTTATATTTGCCTTCCTTCCCGACCACTTCTGAACACATATGAGTGATGTTCTAGTCATCTGAACAAGAGGATAGATTTAAATAGTATTCTTGCCAACACTACATGACTTTATTCGGAATAAGAGAGACCACTGTTTTTAGGGGTTAATGAGAGGCGTATCTGTTTCAGCGTGTAAAACATGTCCTGATTTCAGTAAATGCGTTTGGAGATACCAAGAAGAAAAAAATAAATAGCTGTTCGTCCTATGAAAGGATCACACACACACACACACACACACACACACACACACACACACACACACACACACACACACACACACACACACACATGAGCTTGTTTGACATATAATGGAGTGAGAAGAATTTCAGGGAGAAATGATTTAGGCAATAGATCATTCTTAATTATTCGCCTTATTTATGAGGTACACAGTGGCTGGGGGGGATGTAAAGGAAGGATGTTTGGTTGGGTAAGAGAACAAATAAGGAAGTGCCATATTCATCTCCCTCCTCCCTGTGTCTTGGGAGTCACCAGGCTGATGGCAATACACGTGGCCATAGTATTTGCTGGGGAAATATAAACCCCCTCTTGTATTCATTGTTTACCCCAGTACCGTTTGCTTTCTGTCTGTGTTGGAGTGTGAAATGTAATGCATTGAAAAACAAAAAAGCGACTACCAAACAGTGTGAGTAGTGGACTGAAACACAAAACAGTAACCACCAAACAGTGTGTGTAATGGAGTGTCAAAATTCATTCACTCGCCAGTACTCATGGAAGAACCTGTCCTTTATCATATATGACTCATAAAATAACACTTCTTAATTATTACTTTTACTTGATTATTTACTTGACATTCGTGGGGCAGTTTGTTTTATGGTCATTGGGCAGTGGTAGCCTGTGGCCAAGAGCGTATGGGTGGCACATTAACGCAGTGTCAATATCAAACCAATACACTACTTTTGCATGGCGTGGTGACAAACTCTCATTCGTAATAATCATACCCAATCATTTCATTCGATGTTTTTCCTCATCCGCCACACATGTTTGTTCCTCTATCGTTTCACTCATTAGTAGATTTTTTTTTTTTTGTTACTGTCTGATCTCTTGGTCTTTTATTGACTTCCTTCGTCGCGTCATTTTGCTTTTCTTCCATTTTAATGTTGATAATGAGCTTTTTACTCTATTGTTTTTCTGTAGCATCCATTACTTGTCTTAATCTAGCTAACATTTTTAAAATTCTGTAATGTTTAAATTTCTCCTCTGCTTTTTTGCAGCATCATTGGGTCCATCATTCCTTTGTTGTCTTCTCCCTTTAACCTCGGCTCATATATTCTTGTGCAGTAATAGAGCTTCTCACTTTCTCCTCTTTCTGTTCTACCTATCTTATTTCCTCTCTTCCAGCTCTTATATTCTCTTTTATTTTCTCTTTCCATCTTTCCTTCTGTCTTCTTTTCACTGTATTCTTTGTTCCTTGCGTGCTTCGCTCTTTCCTTCCCTTTCATTCATCATCAGTTGTGTCGTTTCCCTTAACTCTCTCCACCCTTTTCTCTCTCTTCCTATTTCTTACTCTCTTCATCGTAGCTCACCATTTCATCATCCTTATTTGTTATTTTATGCCTCTTCTCTTACCACTTTTCTCCGTTCCTTGAGCGTGTTATCTCTCTCTCTCCTCTTTCACTCTCTTCTTTCCTTTCCTCCGTCCAACAGCCTCTCCTCCTCCACTTACTCCACCAGTTTCCTGCCTCACCTCTTTCTACACACTCTCGCCTCACTTGAGCTGTTTTTACTCTTTCGTCGTTTCTTATTTTCTCTCTGTTTTTCTGTTATTCAATGAGCACTCGTTTTCCTTCCTTTCCGACTATTTGTTGTAATTACTTTCCTCTTCCTTTTGTTTCTGTAACTCCTCTCTCCTCCTTTGCCTTATGCTATTATACACTTCCTTTTCATTCTCTTCCCACTCTCTTTTCCCCTTATTTTCCTTCTAGTCTAATGCCCTCTCCTCCTCCTTCTCCTCCTCCTCCTCCTCCTCCTCTTCCTTTTCCTCCCCCTTCTATTCCTCCTCCTCCCCCTCCCCCTCCCCCTCCCAATCCAATTTTCTAGAAGCGCCTTCTAGGCATGCACTGAATAACTTGGGTTGGATTTTATGTCTTTGTTTATCACCAGAATAAAAAAAAAAAGTACTCGTTGTGAAAGACAAAATGGCTGTTGTGTGTCGGTCGTGCACCCCGGTGCGTCTCTCTGGCCTAAATTAAATCGTCAGGCTTCAAGACGAAGTAATCTTTGGCTTAATCACTTGCTGGGTTTCTCCTTTTCTTCAGGGTTGGCTCAAAGTAATATATCACGTCTTTTCATTATACAGGTATGTACACAATGGTTTTCATCTCAAGTCACCTTAGTCTCTTCTTTTCCATTTCCTTTCTTGTGTGCCACGCCTCGCTGTCTCCTCGCCCTGGGTGTCGTTATCAAACAAGAACTTCCGGCTTTTTCCCAAACATGGTCCCAGAGCGGCTTCCTTCCCTCACAGCCACACATGTGACCACATTCCCCACCCAGTGTACTGTGTGTGTGTGGGGGGGGGGGAGTGTGTGTGTGTTGATTACTGGATATATCAGTTCAACCACTTCATTTTCTTGCCATGATACAATCGTTCTCCTTGACACCATCCCGTAACCATTTATCTTTCCTCCTTCTCTCTCTCTCTCTCTCTCTCTCTCTCCACAGACCCACACACACCATCATTGTCGTTGTCGTCGTCGTTGTCGTCGTCGTCCTCATCCTCGTCCTCGTCCTCGTCGTCGTCGTCGTCGTCGTCGTCCTCCTCCTCCTCCTCCTCCTCCTCCTCCTCCTTTTCCTCCTCCTCCCCTTTTGTGCCGTCTTAGTGTTACCAGAGGGTACATCATTAGGCTCTTGTGTCGTTTTGCTTACCTATAAGCGCAGTTTCATTTCTCTCCTCCTCAGTCTATCCCTTTTTTTCAGGATTTTCATTTCCCCAACTTAACTGTTTGTACCCGGTTCCTGCCGATCCACGGCATTAATTCGGTATTCCCACAATCCTTTCTCGCTCCTTACCAACATTTCCTCCCTTTCCTTTCTTTCGTTTACCTATTTTTATTCCTACGCCCACCTATTTTGCAGAAGACATTAAGTAAATTGGTCTGTCTGCCCTTGCGTACGTGCGTGTGTGGGTACGGGTCCTTGCGTCCGTAATACATGTGGGCACGATATCTCCTGAACCTACCGACGGATACCCACCAAGCTATTGACAATGATACAAGATGAGGAAATATTGAACTTATTAGGTCAACCACGTCAAAGGGTCAAAGATCAAGGTTGTATGGGGTCGGATTAGTTTATCCTTGTGTTTGCGATATCTCCTGAACACCTTGACGAATTTCGACCAAACTCTTGTCACTGGTACACGATGAAGGGATGATGAACCAGTTAGGTCAGCAATGTCAAAAGGTCAAAGGTTAAGGCTATTTGATTTAGTTCATTCTTGTGGGCACGATAACTCCTGAATCTCTTGATGGATTTCGGCCAAACTTTTGTCATTACAGTCTGATGGGACGATGTTCTAAGTTAGGTCAGCAAGATCAAGGGGTCGAAGGTCAAGGTTACTCGATTTAGTTCATTCTTGTGGGCACATCTCCTGAATCGCTTGACAGATTTCGGCTAAATATTCGTCAGTGATATAGTATGGAAGGACGATGAAGTGGTTAGGTCAACAAAGTCAAAGGGTCAAAGGCCAAGGTAATACGGGTGTGGACGCGATATCTCCTGAACCCCTTGACGGATTTCGACCAAACTGTTGTCAGTCATACAGTATGATGGAACGATGAACTAAGTTAGGTCAGCAAGGCCAAGGGGCCAAAAGTCAAGGTCATATGAGGAAGACTTACTTTACCTTTAGTCTCATATCAACTCTCAATGAACCCTGTCATGGAGTTGTATGGCGAGTCCATGCAACGCTTTGCATCTTCAGCTTGGGGCACGAGTTCTCAGAATTTCATTCAATTTGTTGCTTATCATTTTCTTTCCCCAAAATGTTTCTAATGTTGGTAAACCCCTCCCTTGCTTCTTTGTTTTCTTTCCATTTCCCATCCATTTACTTATTCCTGCAACTTTTCATGATGTTCCTGATTCCTGCTTATCCACAAGTATTTCTGCTTCTGTCACATTCCTATCTCCGCCCATTTCGCTCTTCCTCTCCCTCTCCCCCTCCCCCACGCCATTCCACTAACTTTTCCTCTGCTCCTCCCCCTCCCCCACGCCATTCCACTAACTTTTCCATATATCCCTGATTCCTGGTCATCCACAAAGCCAGTGGGATATAAGTCCACTAAAAATTTAGTCTGCTAACACACACACACACACACACACACACACACACACACACACACACACACCGCTCGCTGGTGCAGTGGTAACGCTCTCACTTTCCAACTGGTGGACGGGAGTTCGCGCCTCGCTCAGGTTGCGAAAAGTTTCACTGACGAAATGGGTGGTTACTGTCCCCCTTGAGCAAGGGGACGGGTGTGTGCGTGTGTGAAGGTCACAGCCTTGCCCTTAGATCGGACTATATGAGCTCTCAGCTCCCTTCCGGGAGGGTAAAAGCTGACGATCACGACCATCAAGTGATCCTGACCGACCCGGTGAATTACACACACACACACACACACACACACACACACACACATACACACCAATCCGAGAATCTAGGTAGTTTAGAGCAGAAACATGTGGGTCTCCAGTGTACAGTTGTTCAGCGGTCTTGCTTGGTTTGTTTGCAGTGAGGAGTTACCAAGGTTGTAAATTTGCAATCAGATTGTTCCATTCTTGTGAATAAAAAAAGTAGAGTTAATTTGGTGGAGTTAATTCACTGCCTCTTCCAGTGAAATTTAGTGTAACGACACCACTAGCGACCTAAATGAGGCCCCCATCCATGGCGTCCATTAGCTGCCCTCTGCAGTGTTGGCAGGCAAGAGGAGCCTTCCAATTCATATCCAAGAATGAAGGAAGAATATACTTAACGTCCTTCATACACACCAGTTAATGAATTATTGAACTTGATAACACTTAGACTTCATCTGTGCTTTGGGTCTGAGCTTCATCCTCTCTCAACCCAACTTCAGTTTCTTTTCAGTCTCATTGCAGCGATTATAAGTACTCTTTGACTCAGCTTGTTTCCTCTAAAACCTAAACTAAATCATACATCTACTTTATTCTATCACTTTTCAGCTTCATTTCAGTTTCATTCGCCCTTCATATACTTTTGATCTCACCATCAGTTTTGAGCTCTTTCATCTCAATAGTCTCATCTCTACCTCACTTCTTCATCAAATCTCATATTTTCATCTCCATCTCGTCACATTCCGTATTATTGCCTGACCGATGCGCCATGAAAATATCCTGGTTAATACCGGTACAATGACACTGTGTATGAATGTGATCTCCCTAGTGTATTCCTAGTAGAGATAGTGGGCATCAGTCGGCCCACGCCTAATTGTCTGTGTGGGTATCAATACACTGTCTGTATGTCTGTTATCAGCTGTGTGTGTGTGTGTGTGTGTGTGTGTGTGTGTGTGTGTGTGTTACTGCATGCTGGTGTTGTCATTATCTCAATAACGTGTTTCAAAGACTGGCTTAAAGATGCATTGCATGTGCCTTTGTTGACCATAAAAGTGTCTCGTGTTTGTATGGTACTGAAACTGTATTTTTAGCTGCGAGTGACACTCGCAGGTTTGTTGCTTTAAGCTTTGCAAGAATTACTGGGCACTTGATACGAACGAGACTGAAGACCCTAGAATGATAGACGCATAAAGACTAAGAGGTAATTAAGGAATTAACAGTGGCAATGACTAAATTACACAAATATGAATTTCATGTCTCACAATTAACCGCAAATTAGTGAAAAATCTTTTTTCCAGGTCATGCGAAACATTGCACTTTTGGTGTTACGAATAACCTCACAAGCCTACTCCATATTTCTCCTGTGTTGTACCGAAATACATTTGGCCCGTGTTGTACTGAAATACATATGGCCTGTGTTGTACCGAAATACGTTTGATCTGTGCTATACCGAAATACGTTTGATCTGTGCCATACCGAAATACATTTGGCCTGTGTTGTACAGGAAAACATATATGACATGTGTTTTCTGAAATACATTTGCTCTGTGTTGTACCGGAATACATTTGGCCTGTGTTGTACAGGAAAACATATGACATGTGTTTTCTGAAATATATTTGGTCTGTGCTGTACCGAAATACATTTGGCCTGTGATGTACAGGAAAACATATATGGCATGTGTTTTCTGAAATACATTTGCTCTGTGTTGTACCGAAATACATTTGGCCTGTGATGTACAGGAAAACATATATGGCATGTGTTTTCTGAAATACATTTGCTCTGTGTTGTACCGGAATACATTTAGGATGTGTTTTACTGAAATATATTTGGCCTGTGTTGTACCGAGGAAACATCCCGTGACAGTCTCAACTGATTTCATTGTGAATGGCTGTTCTAGGAACTCTTGTCTGAGACACGGTTGACAGAGCAACCGAAGTCCTCGACGCAGAGCCGTAGCAACCGTCCCTCCGTACCCCCCGACCAGGGGGGGGAGGGGGGTCCGTGTGTTAAGCGGGGCCCTCTCTTACCAAACGGTAGACAAGAAGGGTGGAAATTATGTTTGTGTGCTTGTTGTCTTCACGACTACTACGCAATAAAGATTTTGAAATATAGCAAAGAAAAAAAAAAAAAAGATCGCACTCGAATTTTCGTCGAAAATAGAGAAGAATGACTTCCACCGTCGCGGCCAGCAGCGACCAGTGCATGCCATGTGGTTGGCAGTTGGCGCTCTGGGTTGTTAGGTTTGGCAGTTTAATGGCATTTGTCTTTCTTTGAGCAACTTTGGCCATCACATTTTCACAGAAAATTCCCAACCACATTTTGGCAGTATTCTGGCATTATTTCATTCAAAATCAGCGAGTGCTGACCAAATGGTTGAAGCATATACGTGTTTCTGCTGATAGCAATGTGGCATCACCTTAGCTAAACATCTCAGTTCTCTCGTGACATTCGTCTCTAGTGCCAAGTGGGTGGCGTAACCTTTACTAATATCGCTTTTTTTTTTTTTTTTTTTTTTTTTTTTGCAAGAAAATAAATGATTACAGGGGTCTCAGGTGACTGAAAGTTTGCAGCAATGTCCAGTGAAAATTTAGATGAGGATAGTGGGATGTAGGTATGAAAATATAGCAATGTACAGAGCAACTTAACCATGGCTTCTTTTTATGGACGGTGCATAAGTTCTGCCATAACAAAACATTTTGTGGTAAAAAATAACTGAAATGGAGTAGTCCTGAAAGACTCCTGATAAAATCTCCATGATAACCACCCACACCCTGATACTGATGAAAGTGACATTAATGAAAATATAGTGGCCACTACTAAGCATTACATAATACAGCCATACGTACAGGTGACACACCTGGGGTGAAAGGTGCCGGTAAAAGTTCAGCCACGGTAAAAAGTTCCTGAGGATAATAATGATTGCAGTGCCTAATGGGTGGTGTCACCTTTCTAACTTATTGTTCTAAGAGTTAATTATTCTTCTCATATAATATTGACTGTGTCTCCAACATTATGTTTATGGTGTTCTTCACATGTACGGCACAAATATCAAATCGTTTATCCAATTCTTTATTGTGTCACAAATTGCTTTCAAAGTTTGGTGCTATTTTATACGAAATGTACATTTGCTTGCATCTTTTTTCTTCACAGCCGATTTTATGATACTTATTTACGTTACCGTAATACTGCTTTATTAAAGCTTTTATGTGTGTATTTGCTTAAAATTTCGTGGAGAAAATCATACGTGATTCTAAGAAAATCCCCAAAATACCATCTACCCTGGCCCTTCCAGATGAAGGACTGGCTCCACCTTGGCCCCCGCCCCCCATGAATGAAGGTTCAGTTACGCCACTGTATAAAATAACTACTGTAGGTATTATATCTAATGTCTAAGCTTCAAGGCAAACGAATAAAACTACACCATCAGTAAACTACACATTTCCTAGGCGTTCTGTAGATTACAGAGTTCGTTTTAGGCATTGTATGAAACGAGCAAACTGCAACAAACAAACAAGTTCCTCACCGCTATTAGCCGAGTGTTAGTTGTTTGTTCTAAACTTTCAGTTAAATGGACTTAAATAGAAAACCTAACCTAACCTAACCAAACCTAACCTAGGCTAACACAACCTAAACTGACCTAATCTCAGTTCTATCTGTCCTAAACTAACCTAGCCTAACCTATTATTAACTGCCGCGTAGCGAGATGGTATTGTACAGTATTGGATCTGGCGCAGGATTATTCATTATCCCCGCAAAGGAGATAATGTTTTCGTCGTCGTTTATTTATTAATTAATATTATTTATTTGTTTGTTTATTAACAGTTTAACTCGAAAAATTATGGACAGATTTTGACGATATTTTCAGAAGAGCCTCCCAAAGGCTCTCGACTTCGACAAATTGGTGAACATGTTTGCTGAAGCAAAAGCTCGGAAAAAGTACTTACCGATAAAGTTTGTCGAGACGTTATGTGTAACCTGTGGCAGTTGTACTGTGAATGTTATACTAAGGATAGATGTATTGCTGCGTACTACAAAATAAATGCCATAGGTATAATTTTTTAGTATTATTCACTATCTGTCTCTCTCTCTCTCTCTCTCTCTCTCTCTCTCTCTCTCTCTCTCTCTCTCTCTCTCTCTCTCTCTCTCTCTTATCTTCTCTCCCTCCTTCCTCCTTCCTTTCTCGACATTTCTATACTTCCTCTCCTTTATCAATCGTCCAATTCTCCATCTCGTCTTATCATCAAATTATTCGTTCCCAGCAGCTGTCATTTGCGAATTGTCTTGGTTCTGTGTGTGTGTGTGTGTGTGTGTGTGTGTGTGTGTGTGTGTGTGTGTGTGTGTGTGTGTGTGTGTGTGTGTGTGTGTGTGTGTTTTACTGTCTTTGTTTATTTGTTTGTTTGTTTCAATGTTTCTTTTTCTTACCTTCTGTACGTACAGTATGTATGTATGTTCACACCTATGTTACTATAGCCCGTTCAAGATAGTTTGGGTAAATATATGGACACTTGTATGGCAACATCGTCAATTTGCCTGCTGATTGGCTGTCACTCATTATTTCATCACCGATACCTTTGGCCTTATTTTGGTATTTTATATGTTGCATTTCTTTATAGCTATTTCACACTGGCATATAAACAAGCTATCAGTATACCCAGCTACAGAGCCGTAGATGTTGCCATACAGGTGTCCCTACAGTTACCCAGACGATCTTGAACTTGCTTTACATCAGGAGAACTGTGCTGGAAGATGTAGAGATATATGGGTTTATTAGCGGGGGCCCAGAGTATAGGTTCCCAGGGGGGGGGGGAGGAACACCTCTTTACGGCTCTGCCTCGACGCACCAACAATATTGGTGACTCGCTGATTTTCAAAAGCATATAACTGTTATACTGTGAACAACAATCCATTTTGAGTTCGTAAATGTTTGGAGAAAAAAACGAGTTTTTACAGTGTACTGATAGTCAGAGAAAATGTTAGTACTCCAAGGCAGCTCAGTGGTATAGGAAGAAATGCTCACTCACAAAATAGGCAAATCACATCATGTAGGTGTTTTTTTTCTTTTTTGTGAGTCCGACTCTGGGCATAGGCTTCACAGCCTGTTCCCAAAGCCCAGTAGTCCTCCTACATACCATACACCTCCACATGTCACCACTTCGGCGCTAACACCCACCGTCCTTATTGAATACATGCTAGGGGTGTCTCATTCAGGACTTGTGTATTGGTATTAGCGGGGGTATTTTTACGACATGTCGGCGGGTCTTCTGGTAGTTCAGTAAAGTCTGCTTTACATGAAATTCAAATCCTTAAACTGTTTCCTGCCCCAGCGGGGATTTGAACCTGGGTCCGGTGGGACTGCAGGCCACCTCTCTACCGACTGAGCCACCGCCTCCTGTATGAAGTTTGTCACAGTAGTATCTCAGTTAAGACACACTTAATAATATACATTTAAAGCGGTGGTTATACAGTATACTTGACCTGTGTCTAAATGTGTGTGTGTTGCAGGGAGGGGGTTCAGTCTCGCCCTGCCTACTCAATGGTGTTCTGCCGTCAGTAGAAAGGCATCTCTCTCTCTCTCTCTCTCTCTCTCTCTCTCTCTCTCTCTCTCTCTCTCAAGGAAATGTAGGGGAGTTTTATATAATTTTTCTCATACGTACCTTGAGCAAGGAAACAGTTCTGTGATAATTTCTGTTAATTCTGTCAGCTTCTCTCATGTCTTTGCATGTGTCTTTTTTTTTTTTTAATGGAAATTAGGGGCGGCGGGAAACTGTTGAATAATTGGGTGGTTGGTAGAATGAGAGGGGGAGGCTTTACGTGCGGGTTACGTGGAGAGAGAGAGAGAGAGAGAGAGAGAGAGAGAGAGAGAGAGAGAGAGAAAGAGGTATAGTATGTAGGTTTACCATCAGGATTTCAGGTCAAATCTTAAAGACCCCGTAAAGACCCCGTATTGCTACTGGATGCTTTATTGGGAGCTTAGATGTTACGCCTATGGAGTGTAGTTCGTCTCTTACTCTCATACAAAATTTCAGAGTACAGTTAGTTTCCTTTGTGTGTGTTGCCCAGTGTCACGTCTACACGGTTTGCACATCGAACAGTCTCTTCAGCAGATTTGACGAGAAGACAACTGACCTCTCCCGATTTATGAGATCCCACTACGTTTGAGTCATGATGTCTAAGAAACAAATCCCAGAGAGACTATATTCCACTTCATTACAACCTGTAAACCTATCTGTTAAAGTAAAGGATATAGAAAGAAATTAGAGTTTCAAAAGTAGAAAATTGGTCATAAGTCGGGCATCGTGGAATTTTTCATAATTTTCGAAAAGACGGGCATCAACCTCCTATATGGCCCTACAATCATACAAAATATGAGAAAATTCCAACAAATGGTTTCTGAGATACTGCGTGGAACGGCCTAACAGACTTAGAGACGGACGGACATGAGGTAATTTAAGATTTCATTTCGTGAGAGACGAAGTGGAACAATAAACATCCGCTCGCTTACTTATGTCTCACTCAGGGTAAATAAGGTGTCCCCGGCATGTTATAGATGTAGAGATTAATAAAAGACAATCTGAAGAGCAAAACAACACTGATATCGTAAGTGAATGATAATAAAATTATATGACAACATTATGCCTGTAATAAGGGTTTACGAGTTTATAGGAAGAGTATCTAATTAAATTAATTCACATACATATAAGAATGACACAATACTGCTACATATTACAATGATGAATTACATAACAGCTGGTGATACAAGAATCACAATGATAGTGCGAGAGAATAAGGTCTCGAAATAACTAATGTTCACATAATTAGTTGGATGTCCGCACGCCTTCACACAAATTTGCACTGTACAATGTAGGTGGAGTGGGTAACGTGGTATTCCCATTTTATCATAGTCTTACTCAAATTTCTCCAGCTTCAGCGTCAGGTTGTAGTTTCTTCTGGTCACTTTCACATTTTAAAAGTTCCACTGTTTTCGTATTTAACAAGTTTCACTGTTTTCCTTATTTAATATTGTAATCTAATTTCATGGAGCCATTTTTCCATATGTTTAACACAGCAAAAGACATAAAATCACTATGAATACAAAAATAAATCCTACTGTGTTGAATGCAGTTACAAAATATATTTATAAAATGAGTTCTCAGAAAAGTGATGAAGCAAATGAGATCTCTGGACTATAGCATTCTTACAAGGAACAGCTGTGATGGGGAAGATACTAAAGGAAAACACAAGGCAAAGACGAAGGTTTGAACAGAGGACGACCATAGATGTAAGAGATCAAACAGGTCATATGTTCGTGAGACAGAAAAAGAATTCAGAGTACACAGATGCTGTATGAAGAGTGTCACTGAAAGGTGGAGGGAAGGGAATTAGTTTGAAGAGATCAAGATGACCGCAGAACGAACTGAGATATGAGAGTTGGAAAGAAGGGCAACTTCTAGTACTGGATAGTAAAATTCTAGACTTGTAAAAAAAAATACAAAGAATAAGAAACGGTGCCGGCCATAGCAAACCCGTCCTTGGCAGTTATTTTAGTGCTGACGTATAAACACAACAGGATATCTAGTCAAAGGTGTCACATATTAAATTTGGAGTAAATTGGGTGAAAATTGGCCACTTTATTTCATTTGAAATTTTTGGCCCGACCCGCCTGACAGTGACTCCCTTACCGCTTACTGGGGGGTGACCCCCCTGATGTAATGAGGCATGATACAGGATGCAAATCTGAAAGATGCACCTTTAGTTTTGGTTTCAAGTCGATATGGCGAATTTGAAAGCAGATATGGCAAAAAAAAAAAAAAAGAAAAAAAAAAAAGATTTTTACATTATACATATTTGGGGCTTATAGCCTGGGCCTTGGCCCAATTTGGCCCAAAATTTAATCCGGTGATCAGAAAGTCATAGCCCATCATCCTGTAATTTTGGCTAAAATCGCACCAATAGTTTTCGCGTAAAACTGTTAATAGACAGACAAACAAAGAAACAGACAAACAAAGTGAGAACAATACCCGTCCCAGAGCCCCTCCAGGGAGGGGAGGGGTAATTAAGAAAAAAGTATAATTACGATCAAAGTTAGTGCGAGCCCATAGCAAATATAAGCGATCTGGCATTGGTACAAGGTCTATGGTAACATGACAATTGATAAATTCTGTACTTGCACCATGTTGTTGGAAGGTGATACAGAATGTTTCTGTAATAATATCAATTTTATGATATCACTAAGACATTCAAAATCTTGTATAACTGCATACATACGAGTATTTCATTCATTTGTGCAACAGAGAGAGAGAGAGAGAGAGAGAGAGAGAGAGAGAGAGAATTTTCTTCATAATAAAAATAGAATAAAAGTAGATTTCAACAGCCGTTCATGCTTCATCCTAGCTAGATCCAGTTTTGAGGCAGTGAGGTGGCGTGAAAGTTTTTTTTCGTTTCTCTCACTGGACGTAAATCATGACGAATAACTCAAGCGAACACCATTACTTATATTCTTACCAGGCCTGCTGCTCCAATTATACCAGCCAAGGAGTTATTATCTCTCTCTCTCTCTCTCTCTCTCTCTCTCTCTCTCTCTCTCTCTCTCTCTCTCTCTCTCTCTCTCTCTCTCTCTCTCAGTTCAGCAGTCACTGGTAAAGTCTGAACTGACATACTGACACAATTTATTTAATATTCATAACTAATTTGCATATTGTGAGTGCAATGAGTTATGTTAATGAAGTGCTGAAGCAGACCACTGTTACTTAGTGAAATGCTGGCATATTACGTCCAAGGGAGAGAAGGAGTAATGACAAGCTTGCCGAATTAGTCTTTGTGGGGCTATTTTCCTCCCCCTTCTTTTCTTCCTTTTTCTTCTTTTTCTTCTTCTTCATCACTTTACTCTTCCTGTCCCGATTTTTTTATCTTCCTCATTTTGTATCATTTTCCTCTTCCTCTTCCTCACCACTGCTTTCTTTACTAATTCCCTTTTCTTAGGAACCTCTTGTTTTACGACATTAAGAAAAATAAGTTGTCATTCCAACGAGGTACATAGCATCAGGAGAGATTTAACTAAGGTGGTGAAGTGCATGACAGATGAAGATTCTGAAAGTGAGTTGGGTAGAACTTGTAAAGAAATAGAAGAAATAGAGCAACTGATGAGTAGGACAAGTGGCGTTGTTATATTTAAGTTTGTAGTCTACTGTAATTAGGGTATATGAAATAGACAACAATAAGAAGGATTGGTATAAAAACGTCCGGGTCAGTAAAGTACTGACCATGTGTACGTACGGTACCAAATGAATATCACTGTTGATAGTTTTGCTAGCCCTTCAGATGGTGGTGGACACATCAGTCAGTGCCATATTACCCTTTCAAGGTGTGGGGATCCGAGGCAAGGCTGGCGTAGTACACAACACGAACATACGTCGTTAGTGCCATATTACCCTTTCAAGGTGTAAGGACCTGAGGCTAGGCTGCGGTAGTCCACAACACTGGAGAGCAGGTGACTGACCTACGCCCCTGGTGACAATAGTTCTTCAAAATCCTTCATCTGTCTCTTGGCGATTCCACCCTGCCCTCACCACCTGACTGTCAGCCCGACTGACGCCCTCACAACACTTGACCACCAGGCGTCTCTTGTCAGAGTAAGTCGCCAATAATTAATGTTTTGTTTTTGTTCTTTTTGGATATGAATTCGTGAATACGTTTTGTTATTTAAATATTTTCTGTAACATTTCCTAATCATGTTTACTATAAAACATGATATTTCTTCTCACATTTTCCAGTTGGTTTTGTCAACGTAAATATTGGAATGGAAGAGAGAAGGAAGAAGAGAGAATGGTTGTGTTATTGTGTGGTTATGTTGTTATTATACTATTTTACCACTACCACGACTACTTCACTCAATATACTTTATTAGCTTTATTGTTTAATAATAGTGTGCAAGTAAATGATCATTGTAAGGAGAGAGAGAGAGAGAGAGAGAGAGAGAGAGAGAGAGAGAGAGAGAGAGGAGGGAAAGGTACAGTAACAGTGTCACATTTCTAAATTATTATTATACCGGGTAGTTATATTCATTGAAAGCAGCTCATGTTGGACACCAGTTCACGGAATGTCAGGTATTTGTCTCCACAGTACAGTGGCTGCGGCGGCAACACTGCAATACACATATATATGTATGGGAATTTGTGTTATATATTTTACTTTTACACCCGGTACATATATATATATATATATATATATATATATATATATATATATATATATATATATATATATATATATATATATATATATATATATCTCTTTTTTATATAAACAAGGCTTATTTACACATGTAGGGTAAACACACACACACACACACACACACACACACACACACACACACACACACACACACACACACACACACACACTGATGATACTATCCATCTGTCTATATACCTAGGCTGCTTCCCCCATGGAAAGGGAGGTAGCCGAGACAGGACGACACACTCCCAATTTACTCATCCATTCAAACACAGTCAATCGCATCTTAGCCCCAAAGGGGAGAAGGGACAGATCCTCACCGCACCACACCACACATGGGTCAACTGCGCAGTGCAATCAGTTACATCCGCAGCAGGGCCCGACAGCAGAGCTGGTTTACCCCTGCCACGTCATAATAGACCCATCCCCTTACTCGCACCTGACCTGACTAGCTAATCAGACCAAATGTGGGAGAATATCCCCTCAGGGCTGCGTCATCATTTATTCATTCACAATTTCTCTTCATTTGATTCTGTCACGCACAGCCACTCTTCCTTGCTCAACAGACATCCCTCTCACATCCAGTGCTCTCTTCACTCTGTCCATCCATCCTATTTGTGGTCTCCCTCTCAGCCTTACACCTCACATCAGATCTAGTTACCTTTTTCACTAATCGCTCATTATCCATTCTCTCCATATGCCCAAACCATCGCAACACCCTCTGCTCAACTCTACCAGCCATCTCCCGAACAACTCCAGTTCTCCTTCGCACTTCATTATTTCGCACTCGATCCATACGCGTCACTCCACACATACTCCTCAAACACCTCATCTCCATTATATTCAAACTTTTCCTCTCTGCTACACCCATATTCCATGTTTCAGCCCAATATAACGCAGTCGGTACCACAACACCCTCATACAGCATTCTCTTTACATCCATTCTAAGCGATCGACATCTAAACACTTTTTTCATTCCTCCCAGCACCTTTCCTACTTCATTTATTCTAAACTTCACTTCTGCATCTATTCTTCCATCCATAGCAACATGCGACCCTAAATATTTAAAACACTCCACCTCCTCAAGCAACTCACATTTCAAAACTTTATTCATCCCCCTACCATCTACCAACCTCGCACACTTTATCACTTTACTCTTATTCTCATTTACTTTCAATTTCCTCCTTTCACACACCCTTCCAAACTCCTCTACCAACTGTCTCAATCTCTCCTCTGAATCAGCCACCAGTGCAGTATCATCTGCAAACAGCAGCTGCTTAAGATTCCACTCTCCACCATTGACATTGACCAGACTCAGACCTCCACCTAAAACACTTGCATTCACCTCTCTTGCAACACCATCCATATAAATATTAAACAACCAAAGCGACATCACACATCCCTGTCGCAGCCCCACTCTCACGGGAAACCAATCACTCACAGCATTTCCCACTCTTACACACGCTCTACTATTTAGATAAAAACTTTTCACCCCTTTTAGTAACTTACCATCAAGTCCATACAATCTTAAAACAGTCCACAAAGCCTCCCTATCAATTCTGTCATACGCTTTCTCCAAATCCATGAATGCCCAAAACACATCCTTGCCTTTCGTTAAATACTTTTCAAACACTTGTCTCACAGCAAACACCTGATCCATGCATCCCCTCCCTCTCCTAAAGCCACACTGCTCATCACCAATTACTCCCTCTGTACCCTCTCTAACTCTCATAATTAACACTCTACCATACACCTTACCTACAACACTCAACAGACTTATACCCCTAAAGCTAGTACATTCATACTTATCACCCTTGCCTTTATACAACGGGACCACACAAGCACTTCCCCAGTCAATTGGCACCATACCTTTCACAAAGCACACATTCAACAATCTTACTAACCAGTCAACAATAGTCACTCCACCACTCTTCAGGCATTCAACAGCACACCCATCCATACCTGCAGCTTTCCCTGTTTTCATCTCCTTTACTGCCTTCTCCACTTCCTCCTTCGTGATCAAAGAATCATTCAACTCTCCCAACACATTTATTCCTTGCACCCTTCCATCTGCCACAATCTCAGCTACCCTTTCCTCCTCTACATTTAACAATCTTTCAAAATACTCCGCCCATCTCTTCCTTACTGCATCAATCTCAATTAACATCCTTCCATCCCATGATTTTATTCGCTCTTCCTTCCCCGACTCTCCCTTTCGCACCCTTTTCACCTTCCAAGACATTTCCTTATTCTGTTGAAAATTCTCAGTCAGCCGCCTACCCCACCTCTCATCTGCTGCCACTTTAGTATCACGCACAGCTCTTCTCGCCCTATTCCCCCTTTCCTTATACCTCTCATATGACACCTCATCCTTCCTCTGCAGCCACACATCATAATTATGCACGTCTCTTCTCTGCCACAGCCATACTTACTTCCTCGCACCACCATTCACTTCCTTTTCTTACACAACCACCCACGCGTCTCACACCACACACCTCTTCTGCATGCCCCACCACAGCACTCTTAAACAACTGCCATTCCTCCTCCACACTGCCATTTTCCTGATCTTTCACTGCGTTCCACTAATCTTTCAATTTCTCCTGATACTTTATCATTTTCTCTCTTTTATCCAACTCACTCACTTTCAAAACCTCCCTGCCACACCTAACCCTCCTAGCTCTCACCCATCTCATACCTACTCTTAACTTTCCCTTCACCAGGTAGTGGTCAGACATACCTCCACCCTCCCCTCTCAGAACTCTCACATCCAACAATCTTCCTATTACATTCATAGACACAATCACATAGTCCATCAAAGCTCTTTCAACAAGCCTTCCACCCTCCTGTCTCACCCATGTATACTTATAAATATCTTTCTTCTCAAACAGCGTATTTCCAATCACCATCTCTCGCTCAACACACATTCCTATCATTCGTTCCCCATATTCATTTCTTCCAGGCACACCATGCATACCAACTACACCTTCAACTGCTACATTTCCCACTCTAGCATTCAGATCTCCCATCATTACCACATTCACATTCGCTCCAAAACTCTGCAGAAACTTATCAACATCATTCCAGAAAGACTCCCTATCTTCTTCATCCCTTTCACTACCAGGCCCATATGCACTCACAAACACCCACAACTCCCGTTCAAATTTCGCTTTCACCCACATCACTCTCGATGACACCTCCTTCCATTCAATCTCACACTTCTGTACTTCCGGACTCACTAACAAGGCCACACCTTCTCTTGCCCTTCCTCTATCAACACCAGACAATTTTCCAGTCACACTTCCAAACATAGACTCACCCTTCCCTTTCATCTTCGTTTCACTCAAAGCTAACACATCCAACTTTCTTCTCACAAACATTCTCCCAATCTCCTCCCTTTTAGCCTCAATCGTACTACATCCACGCACATTCATAGACCCAATCTTCAGGGTACGGGGATAACTCAGTCTCCCATCTCTTTCTCTGGCCTGTCTCTTTTTAGGAACTAAAAAACAGAGGAGGGGGTCCCTAGTCCCCTCACCCCGCCCCTTTTAGTCGCCTTTTACGACACGCAGGGAATGCGGTGGCAGTATTCTTCCTAACACAACCTGGCCGCAGAGTAGTAGTACCACCCCATAGTGCGGCCAGATATATAAGATATATATATATATATATATATATATATATATATATATATATATATATATATATATATATATATATATTTATGTGAGGAAGAAGGAACCAAAGGCTGCGAGCCTCCAAAATTGTTCCTTCCAGGAGAAGAACAAAATATAAGAAAGAGCCAAATTCAAGATCTGATCATTTTGAGATGCCTGGACAAGCTGCATTTGAAAGATTGGAGATCATAGGAAGCAGGAAATACAGACAGAGGGAGACAGTTCCATAGTTGACCTGTTGCGTAAATGAAGGACTAGGAGTAACGGTTAACTCTTGCATTAGAGAGTTGGACAGAAAAAGGATGAGAGTTTGCTGCTCAACTGGTGCTACGCGCCCGTCGTAGAGGTGGAGGAATGCATGCAGACAGTTCAGAAGAGCAGTGACCACTGAAGGAGCGATAGAAACGAGATAACGATGCAACAGTGCGGCGAAGGGACAGAGGTTGAAGAAAGTCAGTAAGAGGAGGAGAGTTAATGAGACGAAAAGCCTTTGACTCCACCCTATTGAGAAGAGCTGTAAATGGGCAGCATCCCCACACATGAGAGTTGTACTCCACTCAGGGGCGGATAAAACCCCTGAACAGAGTCAACAATTGTGCAGGGGTAAAGAAGGAACGGAATTGGCTTAGCACACCTAACCTCTTGGAAGCTGATTTTACACGAGATGTAATATGAACTTTCCAAGATAAGTCCCGAGTAAATGAAACCCTAAGCATGTTCAAGGATGATGCAGGATTAAGCTGGATATTATTAAACATTAGTGGGTATATTTGTGGAAGATTTTGTTGGGTTGATAGGTGTAAGAAGTGAGTCTTTGATGCATTAAAAACAACCATATTATTTTTACCCCAGTCAGAGATACGAGCCAAGTCAGACATTAGGTGTGCCATAGCCTCATCCCTTGTTTGCCGAAGTAACTGCTGAAATGGGCGTTTCGGGAACCGAATGGAAAAGTGAAGGGTGGAGTCATCAGCGTATGAGTGGATTGGGTTAGATGTACAGCTTAGAAGGTCATTGATGAATAAAAGGAAGAGAGTTGGTGATAGGACAGAGCCCTGAGGAACACCACTGTTAATAGATCTAGGAGAAGAACAATGGCCATCTACAACAGCAGATATAGAATGAGCAGAAAGGAAGCTAGAGATGAAGGCACAGATAGAAGGATAGAAACCGTAAGAGGGCAGTTTGGAAATTACAGATTTATGCCAGACTCGATCGAAAGCCTTTGAGATGTCAAGCGCAATGGCAAAGCTTTCGCCAAAGTCCCGAAATGAGGATGACCAGGAGTCTGAAAGGTAGGTGAGAAGATCGCCAGTGGAGCGTCCCTGACGGAACCCATACTGACGATCAGAAAGAAGGTTGTGATAGGAAAGATGCTTTAAAATTTTTCTATTAAGAATTTACTCGAAAACGTTTGAGATACAGGATGTTAATGCAGCTGGACGATAGTTAGAGGGTTGGGAATGGTCACCTTTCTTTGGGACTGGCTGAATGGGAGCAAACTTCCAGCAAGAAGGAAAGGTGCAAGTTGATAGACAAAGGCGAAAGAGTTTGCCTTGGTAGGGTGTGTATATATATATATATATATATATATATATATATATATATATATATATATATATATATATATATATATATATATATATATATATATATATATATATATATATATATATATATATATATATATATATATATATATATATATATATATATATCAAGAGAGAGAGAATTTTCAGTTGCCTATTCACTGGATGCCCCATTCACACATTCATCACCATCCGCCAATATCATGACAATTTGTATGACTGAAATGTGAGTACGGATGTGTGGGAAAATGGACAAACATACATGCAGATTTTTAAAAGTGTGTGTGTGTGTGTGTGTGTATGTGTGTGTGTAAGAGAGAGAGAGAGAGAGAGAGAGAGAGAGAGAGAGAGAGAGAGAGTGAGTGAGTGAGAGAAAGAGACGATGCAATACCACCCACAAATAATTCACGTGCTAAACTTGTTATAACTCGTCTACAATTTTACGACTAATAATTCAAAGGCTGATAAACATAATATAAATGCAGCTTCACTCTCCTCTCATTAATTTCATCCATGTTCCCCAGCTGACTTTTGTTGACCGTAATTTTTCTAATAACTTTATTCTTCATTTAGGAAACTTCATAGGAGTTCACAATCAATTTCCTCCCCCCCCCCCTTTTTTTTTTCAGGCTTCTGAATTATCACTTTATGATGTGTGTCATAAAATCGTAGGCATATTTGTTTATTAATTTCATCGCAATAGAATGAAACGGTAAACACAATATCCCTGCTATCAGGTAAATAAAAGAAGAGGAAGATTCAATAGCTGTCAAAGATCAGTCATTTCCTCTAGCAACAAATAATAGTAAAAGCAGATCCGGTTAAGAAATAACTACTAAAACAAACTTCTCCCTTTCACAGACGGCAGAAATCACCAAGACTCAAAGGTACAAGAAAGTCAGTATCAGATTCTTTTCTCTCACAACAAGAACAGAATCACCACATGAAATATATTAGCTCTCACAGAATTAAAAAATAAGTTCTTGTTTAAGTAAAATATATGGCAGAGAAATGACATGTGCTTGCAAGGAGAAAAGAAGAGAAAAGAATGCTTGTAAGAAGAAGAGAAGAGAAGAGAAGAGAAGAGAAGACTTTGCTTGCACATAGAAGAGATGAGAAGTGAAGTGAAGTGAAGAGAAAAGAAGTGAAGAGATGAGATGTAATCATACGTAGGTGATTTGGTTACAATATTGTGTGAAATATATTACGATGGTGATGGCAGGGTTTGGTTAAAATGAGGCATGAACTGACACACAGCAACTGGGAGAAAATATTTATAAACTTATACCTTTACACTCTTCTCAGACAAAGACAGACGGACAAACAAATAGATAGATAGATAGATGGATAGACACACACACACACACACACACACACACACACACACACACACACAGATGCAGTAAGTCATCGTTTCAGTTCCCTCGTCACTGGATACATGTCACATTCAACAACGCTAAAAAATATAATGAGAATTTGTATGACTATTGCAATAGCGGAAGTGTACGAAAAATGGACAAACATACGTGCAGAATTTTAAAAGCGTGTGTGTGCCTTGTGAATATAAAATGGTCTGTGCGTGTATGTATGTGTACGTGCAGGTGTGTGATATATGACTGTGTGGCAGCGAGTGAGCGTGCGTGCGTGCCTGTGTGCATGCGTGTATGATGAGTGTGTTAGGATTCCGTATCAATGAGCAAAAAATCATGTGCCATATGTAACAGAACTCAGCTTCCATTTTGACTTTCATTTAAAGGCTGCTAAATATAAGATCGAAGCAGCTTCTCTTAACAATTTCCCTTCAGTAATTTCCTCCAGGTTCCCCAGTGGACTGCTGTTAACTATATCATTTCCCTTAAAACACTGACTTGGTGAACGTCTTAACACAGCACTAAATATTTACCCACTGAATCTCGAGACATTATTTTATCCATGTTATCTCCAGATGATTTTATGCAGCATATATATATATATATATATATATATATATATATATATATATATATATATATATATATATATATATATATATATATATATATATTATTTGGGTGTAACGTCTACCCTTTATAAATTCTCATGCTAAATAAAATAGCTGGTAACTATCAAGAACAAAAGGGAAAAAGTATAATTACCATCGTACTGAAGGGGTTAAGACCTACATTGACTTTGTCCAGAGTTTTTTATTTTCATTGGACATTTGTCATAAAAACGTAAGCAAACTTGGCTGTATAACTTTATCGGAAGAAAATGAAAATGTATGGCAATATCCCTTCTATCACAACAAACAAAGAAGCAAACAAACAAATAAATAAACTAGAGGCCCCCCAAGGGGGGAATCACACCAGCCACGAGTCGATACATGTTTAGCACGGCTCAGAATATGACCTTGACCTTGACATACTTTCGCCAATTTCGAACTCGTAGATTTTCATCCCTATTACTCTATCTATCTATTGCCAGACGCCTCAATCCCGTTTGGGGTGGCCACAAACAAATCGCCTCCAAGTCGCCCTGTCCCCCGCCATTTCACTGCCCTGCTCCCAACTCACCCCCCTCTCTCATATACCTCTCCACCCCATCCCTCCATCTCATCCTCGGCCTCCCCCTCCCTCTTCCCCCCTCCACCTCACTCACATACACTCTCTTCGTCAGTCTTTCACCCTCCATCCTCTCCACATGGCCAAACCACCTCAGTGTGTTCCTCATAACGCTTCCTATCACATCCACATCCACACCACAACGCTCCTTTATATCCTCATTCGTCAGCCTGTCTCTCCACGTGACTCCACAGGCTCCTCTTAAATAACTCATTTCCACGGCTCTCACTCTTGACTTGTGTCCTTCCAACAATGTCCAAGCTTCACTTCCGTACGTTAGAGTTGGTATCACAATACTGTCATGTAGTAACTTTTTCACTTCCATGCTCACTTCCCTGTTTCTTATCACTGCTTTCAAGGAACCAGCAACCTTTCTTCCCTGCTGTACCCTTTCAAGCACTTCACCCTCCAAACCTCCATCCTTACTCATCACACTACCCAAATACTTAAACGTACTCATATTTTCCAATTCTTCACCATCTAACCTCGCTGTACATTCACTAACTTCACCTCTCTCAGAGATCATCACTTTACTCTTCCCTACATTCACCTTTAGGTTCCGTTTCTTACACACTCTCTCAAACTCATCCACCAAGCCTAGCAGCTCCCCTTCGTCTTCACGCAACAACACAGTATCATCTGCAAACAACAGTACAGGGAGTTTCCAAACACTATCCTCTCTCACCAGGGCCACTCCAACATCTACTACCCTACCTTGTACCTCTTTTATTACCCCATCCATGTACAGATTGAACAACCATGGAGACATGACACATCCCTGTTTCAACCCAACTTTCAAGGAGAAAAATTCACTTAGTTCACCATCCACACGCACTGCAGCCTTCGCACCATCGTTCATACTCTTCACAGCATTCAACAACTTCCCATCTACTCCATATATTCTTAACACTTTCCACAATCCTTGTCTATCCACCCTGTCATATGCTTTCTCCAAATCCATGAAAGCCGCAAACAACTTCTTTCCCTTCTCTAGAAACTTTTCCACTAAAGATCTAAGAATGAATATCTGATCTACACAACCTCTTCCCTTCCTAAAGCCTCCCTGTTCTTCTCCAACTAATTTCTCTGTTCTTTCTCTAACTCTGTCTATAAGTATCCTACCATACACTTTTCCTATTATACTAAGAAGACAAATGCCCCTATGATTACCACACACTTCTTTTTCCCCTTTTCCTTTGTACAAGGGAATAATTATACCTGACTTCCAATCCTCCGGGACTCTACCTTCCTCCCAGGCCAATCTGCACATCTTCCACATCCATTCTACTACTATCTCTCCCCCATGCTTCAGCATTTCACCACACACTCCATCAATTCCTGGGGCTTTCCCCGATTTAACTTTCTTCATTGCTTCCACAACTTCAATCCTACTGATTTCTTCCTGTCTTCTCACCTCTCCTTCTCCCAGCCATTCCCCAGCCACTTATACTAGCATTACTTCCATCCTCTACGTTCAACAATTCCTTAAAGTGTTCTCTCCATCTGCTCACTTTTTCTCCCTTCTCCACTAGTAATCTACCATTTTTATCTTTCACTCCCCTGCTAACTTCACTTCCACCTTGTCTTACTCTTTTCACTTCTCTCCAGAACATTTTCTTACAGTCCCTCCACTTTACACTCAAATTCCTTCCAAATTCCTCATCCACTCTCTTCTTACTCTCTCTTACTAATCTTTTCACCTCTCTCTTCCTTTCCACATATAACTCTCTCTTCCGCCTCTCAACTTCTTCCACGCCCCTATTTCTCACCCATTCATTGTATGCTTTCTTCTTTTGTGCCACAGCCTGTTTCACCTCTTCAGTCCACCACGCTGTTCCTTGCACCCCCCTCCGCCTTCTCTTCCTTCCACACACCACATCACATGCTGCACATATTTCTTCTGTAAATATCTTACACACACCTTCCACGTGTCCCATCTGCTCCAATTCATATTTGCCCAATCGTTCCTCCACTTCTCTCTTATACTCTGCCTTTTTCTCATCCTCTTGTAACCTTTCCACTCTCCTTGCAACAACTCCTTCCTCTCGTCTTTCCCTTCTTCTATTCCTCCATCTCACCCTATTACACATCTGTAAATTTTGGTGATGACATCTTGAGTAGTTGCGAAGTTATCGTGGTAACAGATACACACAGACAGACAAATTGAAAATAATACCAGCTTCGCTATCGCGGCTGGCTCAGGCGGTAGAGAGGTGTCCTGCAGTCCAACCGGACCCAGGTTCAAATCCCGGCTGGGGCAGGGAACAGTATATGGATTTGAATATCATATAAGCAGACTTTACTGATCTACCGGAGGACTCACCGGCATGTCGTTAAAATACCTCCACTAATACTAATATGCCAGTCTTGTATGAGGCAGCCCTAGCATGTGTTCAATATGGACGGTGAGTGTTAGCGCAGAAGTGGTGACATGTATAGGTGTATGGTATGCAGGAGGAATACTGGGCCTTGGGAGCAGGCTGTGAAGCCTATGCCCAGAGTCGGACACACACACACACACACACACACACACACAAAATGAAATAAAAAATAAATAAATAAATAAATAAATAAATAAAACCAGGAGGCCAACATTTGTCAAAAGAGAAATGAAGTTTTCTATCATGAAAGTTATAACAGATTCTGATGCAACGAGAAATTATATACTCCTTCATTACGCTGACGTCTTTTATTCCTCTTACTGCCTCCACACGGTTTAATTCAGCGGATGATATCAGATCCTCCTAAGAACGTTTCGCAAACACAGCAGAAATCACCAAGATTTACCGATAAAAAAAAGTTTATATAACATTCTTTTGTATGATCCTTTTCACAAACACAACAAAAATCACAAACTCAACGATGCAAGAAAGTTAACAAGTTCTCTTAATTCCCCATTTCACAAACCCAACATAATCGGCAAAACTTAACGATACAGGAAAGATAATCTCCAACTCTCTTCTCTTACCACAATAAGAGAACCGCCATTACAGACAGTAAGAGTCTGTAACAAGTTCCGCTGTCAGTGAAACAACAAGTTTGGCCGAAGAGAGTTAACGTCGTTGGGAAGAGCAGATTGTGGGATGCGATGATAAAAGTGTTGAAGTTGTTCATACAGTGCTTTACTCTGTCAGACGCCTTCACCAGTTGACACCAATATAGTCGGGCGTCGGAGCTCCCTGGTATTGCAGACGTTCCTTAATTACTTTACTGTCTCACGAAAGGAGGATGGTGAATTGTAGGAGAGGGACAATTTCAACTAGCAAATTCACATTTAGATAAACTTGGAGCTACTACTACTACTACTACTACTACCACAACTACTACTACTACTACTACTACTACTACTACTTCTACTACTACTGCTAATACTACTTCTACTACTACTGCTACTACTACTACTACTACTACTACTACTGCTGCTGCTGCTGCTGCTGCTGCTGCTACTACTACCACTACTCTTCATTGTAACGACCAAAAAATCACCATCTCTCATTCCTAAGTGTCGAGCTGTAACATGCAATTAACCATACAATACGGTGCTTATCGCTAAAAAGTGTTATGGAAGGACGCAGAACCGAAGTATTGTAATACTGTGCCATTGACCTGCGGGAAAATAAGCGGTAAAAGAACGATAATTCCAACAAAGTTTGACTGAATGAAGTTTTTTGCTAAAATTTACAGGAAACGTATGGCTGGAGGGTCACACCAGGGTCTTATATATATATATATATATATATATATATATATATATATATATATATATATATATATATATATATATTGTTACATAGCCTATGATTTCATCATCCTTTGTATAATTCTAACGTACAGTATGCTGCATGTTTGATCACGATTCGCCTCGTGGCTTCCATAGTGACCAAGCTTCCGTGTTCTACCTCACTCCCCCTTCTCCTCCCTAATAGTAGAGTAAGTCATTCTTTTTGTTCTTCAGAGCAGGAGTGTCAACTCTTTGTCCCCTATGGCTTCATTTGCGCGTCATTCTTACAAGTTGTATCAAGCTCTGCCGGCCCTTATATAATGAACTCAGTCTCTGCATTAATTGCCACTTAGATCTACTCCTCATTTTGTTCACAACTCTGTCCTCCCCTGTACAGTTGTTATTATTTTTGTGAGTGCTCAGGAAGTCTTCAACCATCTAGCTGGTGTGTAATTTGAGTATAAGTGTTATTACATTTTTTTCTTGAACTGTATAGCATAAGGTGTTAATTCATGGGTCTGGTGAGGTTTTTGTGATTCGTGTGGAGTTTTTGATGTCAGTCATTATTAATAATATTTTGTATATATAATAATATATCTTGCATTAACTGAGCATTATCCGGTTTCCTCATTTTATCAGGGCTGACTTAGAAAAATTTACTCTTGCTAATTTCGTGTTAATAGAAGCTATTGCAGTTAACCCTATATTTAACCTATTTTTGCCATTACATTACCCTTATGAGTCCTGAATGTTTAGTTGTTAGTTTGAGCATTAAACTTTAACATGTAATTTTACCTAACTCTTTTGTTTTGAACCTGGAACTTTGCGGGACAGTGGTGATTTTAGTATTCTCACTTGAAGTGTTCATTATCTCTCTCTGTTCCGTAACATAAATTTGGCGACCTCTTATCAGGATATTCAGGATATTATCATAAGGATATTGCTTGATATTTTGTGACTGTGATTTATTCATGATGTCTACTATTACTACGCTTGATGAAGCCAAAGATTTTTTGTCAAATGTGCAAACAGTGTGTGATGTAGAAAACAGAACAAAGAATGAACTTAAGCTTGTTGCTCAACAATTGAGAATTGCTGTTCGCTCTCATCATTCTAAAGATCAAATTGTTGACATGATTAATAAAAGCTTGTTTGATGTAACTCCTCCAGATGAGCAAACAAAGATTGAAATAGCTAAGTTACAGCTAGCCCTGCAGGAGGCTCGTGCTAAGGAGGCTGAGTTTCAGGCACGTTCTAAGGAGGCTGAGTCTCAGGCTCGTATTCAGGAAGCACAGGCACAGGCTCAGGCATAAATTGAACTTGCTAGGATTCAGGCAGACCATGAGTATCGCATGAAACAAGGTGGAACTGGATCATCTAGCTCTGATGATTTTCATGTGGATAAAAATATTAAACTTGTCCCTCCTTTTAATGAATCTGATTTAACAAAGTATTTTCAGTTGTTTGAGAAGGTAGCTACAGGTTTTGATTGGCCCAAAAAGTATTCGCCAGTACTCCTTCAAACTGTTCTCACCGGTAAAGCTCAAGTAACTTATGCATCTTTGCCTCAGGATCAATCTGATAATTATGATGTAGTTAAGAGCTTGATTCTTAAGGCCTATGAGCTTGTTCCTGAAGCCTATAGAGTAAAATTTAGGACAACTTATAAGCAAGATAAGCAATCCCATGTTGAGTATGCAAAAATCAAAGAAGATCTATTAGAGCAGTGGTTAAATTCTAAGAATGTGGATTCTGATTATGGTAAATTTAAACAGATGATTTTGCTGGAGGACTTCGAAAGGTGTATTAATAAAGATGTAAGCCTATATCTTGATGAGAAAAGAATAGATAATTTGTCTGATGCTGCAGTTTTAGCTGATGAATATGTTCTCACTCACAAGAGATATTCTAAAGAAAAAAGGAAAGTTGAGAGTAAGTACGTTGCCTCTACTCAGAGTACAGGTGACAGGAAAGAGAATAAAGATGATGTTTCTCAGGAAGTAAATACCAGCTCCACCTCTAGATTTCAGAAAAGTAAATGTACTTATTGTAGTAAGCTTGGTCATACTACGGAGAAATGTTTCAGGAGACAGCGTGATGTGAACAAAAAGGAGTCTTTAAATATTCAGTCAATTGGTCTAGTGTCCACCCTTGAGAGTTCCCAGAATTCTTTAACCGAGTTAACTGAACCTGTTTGAGGGGTAAATTAAATTCTCATGATGAAGCTCCTCTTTTGAGCAGTAACGTGGGTGACACTCTCAAGAGTTCATGTGCTAATTTCCTGTCTGAAGGTTTTGTCAGTCCTCTGGACAGTAATACCAGAAAATCAGTTAAAATATATTGTGATACAGATGCTTGCCAATCCCTTATGCTGACCAATGTTCTAGGCTCTAATGTTAATTCCTCTGATGAAACTGTAATCTTACAAGGTGTAGGGAATAATTACTTCTCCGTCCCTCTGTGCAGAGTGAATTCAGAGTCTGGTTTTGTTAATGGTTCCGTTATGGTTGGGTTGGTTGAGACACTCCCAATGTCACGTGTAACTTTCTTACTTGGAAATGATATTGGTGGAAGTCAAGTGTGTCCAGCTTCTGAGTTGTCTAGTGAACCAGTGACTGCGGCCCAGGATTGTGATATCCCTGATGTGTTCTCTGCATGTGCTGTCACTAGGGCTAAGTCTAAAATTACTGGTGACTTAGAGGATAATGATGATGATGATGTTATCCTAGCTGACACTTTTCTTGCTAATTTGGACCACTCACCAGATGAGGTAGGGCCCCGTAGTGTTGATAATTTGTCTCGTCAAGAGTTGGTTGAGTTGCAGGTTGCTGACCCTGAGTTGAAAGGTCTAGCTAACTCTGCTTGCAGTGCAGAAGAGTCAGCTGGTGCTTCTACTTGTTATTATATAAAGTCAGGAGTACTTATGAGGAAGTGGAGACCCTCAACAGCATCAGCCGACTGTGAATGGGAGGTTGTACATCAAGTTGTCATCCCTCGTGTTTGTAGGCAGGATATCATTAGAGTGGCTCATGATTCCAGTTTGGCGGGACACCTTGGAGTGAGGAAGACTGTGGCACGCATTTTGAAACATTCTACTGGTCAGGAATCTTCAAAAATGTTTCCTGGTATTGTAAGTCTTGTCACACCTGTCAAGTTGTGGGGGAGTGTAATCAGACCGAAAAGGTTGCACCTCTAGTTCCCATTCCTCCTTTTGAGGCGCCATTCACCCGTGTGTTGGTGGATCTTGTGGGCCCTCTTCCTAAGACTTCTTCAGGATTTTCTTATGTGTTGACCCTGATTGATATGGCTACTCGTTATCCTGAAGCCGTTCCACTTAGAAATATCTCAACAAAGAACGTGGTTAAGGAAATGCTAGGGTTCTTCACCAAGTTTGGTCTGCCCAAGGAGGTACAGTCAGACCGGGGAGGTAATTTCATGTCAAATGTTTTCAAGCAGTCTCTGAAAGAATTCGACATCACCCAGATCACGTCTTCAGCTTACCATCCCCAAACCCAAGGAGCGTTGGAGAGATATCATCAAACACTCAAATCGATGCTCAAGAAATACTGTTTGGAACATCAGAAAGACTGGGATAAAAGTCTTCCATTCGTTGTATTTGCCGGAAGAGAATCTCCAAATGAATCACTGGGCTTCTCACCCTTTGAACTACTGTTTGGCCATGAAGTAAGTGGACCCCATAAGCTACTCAAGGAATGCTGGCTGTTGGAGGAAGATGACGTCAACCTGCTGGAGTATGTGATGAAGTTCAAAGAACGGCTGTCCACTGCTTTACAGCTGGCGAGAGAGATTTTAGGAGCTGCTCAGGAGAAGATGAAGACTTGGTATGATAAGAAGTCCAGGTTACGCCACTTTCAGCCAGGAGATCAGGTTTTGATTCTGCTACCGGTGCATGGGCAACCTCTTCAAGCCAAGTTTAGTGGTCCTTATTTCGTGGAGAAGAAACTCAGTGATGTCAACTATGTCATCGCCACACCAGATCGTAGAAAGAACAAGCAACTTTGTCACATCAACATGCTAAAGTTATATCACAGGCGAGACGAAAATAACCCAGTCTGCACTGTAGTTGTTCCACCCGAGTCTGCGAGTGAAGTTCTCCCATGCAGCATGAGCCTGAGTGATAGTTTGGGGAAGAATCCTGATATCATGAATGATCTCCAGACTAAGCTTTCTCATCTAGCTCCCGAGGGAAGGCAGGGGTTTTCGGCAATACTGCAGGAGTACCCGCAAGTGTTCCGTGCCACTCCAGGAAGAACCACTGTGTTGATGCATGATGTCGATGTTGGAGACGCAAAGCCAATTAAACTGCCTCCTTACCATGTGAACCCAGTGAATGTTCCTCTCATCCAGAAGGAGCTTGGCTACCAGTTGGACCACAAGATGATTGAGCCCTGTCAGAGCGAGTGGAGTTCTGCTGTCACTCTACTCCCTAAGGCAGGTGGGTCATAGCGGCTTTGCATCGACTACAGACGTGTTAATCAGATAACCAAAACAGACACTTACCCTCTCCCTCGCGTGGAAGATTGCATAGACAAGTTCGGAAAGGCTAGGTACATAAGTAAGTTTGATTTGTTAAAGGGATACTGGCAAGTACCTATGACTGAACGTGCTAGGGAGATCTCATGTTTTGTAACACTAGGAAAGACTTTTGCATGTTCTGTAATGCCATTTGGTATGAAGAATGCACCAGCCACATTTCAGAAGCTCATGAATGTTGTAACAGAGGGTTTGGCAGGGTGTGTTGTTTATATTGATGATGTATTAATCTTCAGTGACAA
Source organism: Coenobita brevimanus (assembly GCF_032717465.1). Classification (NCBI taxonomy): domain Eukaryota; kingdom Metazoa; phylum Arthropoda; class Malacostraca; order Decapoda; family Coenobitidae; genus Coenobita; species Coenobita brevimanus. The sequence continues at coordinate 21,421,659 of NC_136970.1, read as the reverse complement.
CTGGAAAGATCACCTATGCCATGTCAGTAAATTTCTTGAGCGTTTGGTTCAGGCTAATCTTGTAGCTAATTTATCTAAGTGTGAGTTTGGTCAAGCTAAAGTTCAGTACCTTGGGTACGTAATTGGTGATGGACATGTTGCACCACCAGCAGCTAAGGTTCAGGTTATAAGTGATCTTCCCAGACCTAAAACTAGGAAAGAGATACAAAGATTTTTGGGAATGGTAGGTTATTACAGGAGATTTGTTCTTAACTTTTCAATTCTTGTATAACCACTTACAGACCTACTGAAAAAGGGAGTTAAATTTGTCTGGACCGATAACTGTGAATCCTCTTTCAGCAAACTTAAAGCTATCCTATTAAGTCAGCCAGTGCTCGCTACTCCAAATTTTGCTAAGCCTTTTAAGATGGCTGTTGACGCAAGTGATATAGGAGCTGGGGCTGTTTTGCTGCACGAGGATGATCAGGATATTGAACACCCTGTATCTTATTACAGTAAGAAGTTCACTCCACCTCAAAAGAACTACTCAACTATTGAGAATGAGCTTTTGGCCTTGATTTTGGGTTTACAGCATTTTTCATTTTATTTGTGTTCTGGTTTTGACCCCATAGTCATTTATACCAATCATAACCCACAGAAATTCCTTAGTGAGTTTAAAGATAAAAATCAGAGATTGACAAGATGGAGTCTACTTCTTCAGGAGTATTCATTAGACATACAATATGTCAAGGGGAAAGAAAATGTTATTGCAGATTGCTTATCTAGACTTTAGACAGATTGTTTTAGAGTAATAAGAAATTTCCTTTGTAAATTTTTTTTTTTTTGTGGGGAGGTGTTACATAGCCTATGATTTCATCATCCTTTGTATAATTCTAACGTACAGTATGCTGCATGTTTGATCACGATTCGCCTCGTGGCTTCCATAGTGACCAAGCTTCCGTGTTCTACCTCACTCCCCATTCTCCTCCCTTAGAGTAGAGTAAGTCGTTCTTTTTGTTGTTCAGAGCAGGAGTGTCAGCTCTTTGTCCCCTATGGCTTCATTTGCGCGTCCTTATTACAAGTTGTATCAAGCTCTGCCGGCCCCTGTATAATGAGCTCAGTCTCTGCATTAATTGACACTTAGATCTACTCCTCATTTTGTTCACATCTCTGTCCTCCCCTGTACAGTTGTTATTATTTTTGTGAGTGCTCAGGAAGTCTCCAACCATCTAGCTGGTGTGTAATTTGAGTATAAGTGTTATTACATTTTTTCTTGTACTATATAGTATAAGGTGTAAATTCGTGGGCCTGGTGAGGTTTTTGTGATTCGTGTGGAGTTTTTGATGTCAGCCATTATTAATAATATTTTGTATCTGCAATAATATATCTTGCATTAACTGAGCATTATCCGATTTTCTCATTTTATCAGGGCTGACTTAGATAAAATTACTCTTGCTAATTTCGTGTTAATAGAGGCTATTGCAGTTAACCCTATATTTAACCTATTTTTGCCATTACATTATCCTTATGAGTCCTCAATGATTAGTTGTTAGTTTGAGCATTAAACTTTAACATGTAATTTTACCTAACTCTTTTGTTTTGAACCTGGAAATTTGCGGGACAGTGGTGATTTTAGTATTCTCACTTGAAGTGTTCATTATCTCTCTCTGTTCCGTAACAATATATATATATATATATATATATATATATATATATGATAAGTAAGGAAGGAAGTTTAGAGGGTAAAGCGCTTGAAAGAGTACAACAAGGAATTAGAAAGGTTGCTGGTTCCTTGAAAGCAATGAAAAGAAACAGGGAAGTAGGCATGGAAGAGAAAAAGTTATATGACAGTACTGTTATACCAACTCTAACGTAGGAAGTGAAGCTTGGACCTTGCTGAAGGGAAAGAAGTCAAGAGTGAGAGTAGTGGAAATGAGTTATTTGAGAGGAGCATATGGAGTCAAATGGAGAGACAGCCTGACGAATGAGGAAGTGAAAGAGCATTGTGGTGTGGATGTGGATGTCATAGGAAGCGTTAGGAGAAACACACTGAGGTGGTTTGGCCATGTAGAGATGATGGAAAGTGAGAGACTGACGAGGAGAGTGTGAGTGAGGTGGAGGAGGGTTGAGGGAGGTGGAGGCCAAGGATGAGATGGAGGGATGGAGTGGAGAGGTATATGAGAGAGGGGTGTGTGAGCTGGGAGCAGGGCAGTGAAATGGAAGGGGATAGGGCGACATGGAGGAGATTTGCTTGTGGCCACCGGTTACGGGATAAAGACGTCTGGAAATATATATATATATATATATATATATATATATATATATCTATATATATATATATAGATATATATATATATATATATATATATATATATATATATATATATATATATATATATATATATTTTTACATAGCCTATGATTTCATCATCCTTTGTGTAATTCTAACGTACAGTATGCTGCATGTTTGATCACGAGCGTGTTCTACCTCACTCCCCCCCTCCTCCCTTATAGTAGAGTAAGTCGTTCTTTCTGTTGTTCAGAGCAGGATTGTCAACTCCTTGTCCCCATGGCTTCATTTGCGCGTCCTTCTTACAAGTTGTATCAAGCTCTGCCGGCCCCTATATAATGAGCTCAGTCTCTGCATTATTGCCACTTAGATCTACTCCTCATTTTGTTCACACATCTGTCCTCCCCTGTACAGTTGTTATTATTGTGAGTGCTCAGGAAGTCTCCAACCATCTAACAGCTGTGTAATTTAAGAATAACTGTTATTGCATTTTTTCTTGTACTGTGTAGCATAAGGTGTTAATTCTTAGGCCTAGTAAGGGTTTTGTGATTCATCTGTTTTGGGTGTCAGCCCTTGTTAATAATATTTTGTATCTGTAATAATATATCTTGCATTCACTGAGTATTATCTGGTATTCTCATTTTATCACGGCTGACTTAGATAAATTTACTCATGCTAATTTCGTGTTAATAGAGGCTATTGCAGTTAACCATATATTTAACCTGTTTTTTGCCATTACATTATCCTTATGAGTCCTGAATGTTTTGTTGTTATTTTGAGCATTAAACTTTAACTTGTAATTTTACCTAACTCTTTTGTTTTGAACCTGGAACTTTGCAGGACAGTTTTCTCTGTTCTGTAACATAAATTTGGCGACCTCTTATCAGGATATTCAGGATATTATCATAAGGATATTGCTTGATGTTTTGCGACTGTGATTTATTCATGATGTCTACTATTACTACACTTGTGAAGCCAAAGATTTTTTGTCAAATCTGCAAACAGTGTGTGATGTAGAAAAGAGAACAAAGAATGAACTTAAGCTTGTTGCTCAACAATTGGGAATTGCAGTTCACTCTCATCATTCTAAAGATCAAATTGTTGGCATGATTAATAAAAGCTTGTTTAATGTAACTCCTCCAAATGAGCAAACGCAGATTGAAATAGCTAAGTTACAGCTAGCTCTGCAGGAGGCTCGTGTTAAGGAAGCTGAGTTTCCGGCTCGTGCTAAGGAGGCTGAGTCTCAGGCTAAGGAGGCGGAGTCTCAGGCACGTATTCAGGAGGCTGAATTTCAGGCAAATGCTCGTATTCAGGAGGCACAGGCACAGGCTCATGCACAAATTGAACTAGCTAGGATTCAGGCAGACCATGAGTATCGCATGAAACAAGGTGGAACTGGATCATCTAGCTCTGATGATTTTGATGTGGCTAAAAATGTTAAACTTGTCCCTCCTTTTAATGAATCTGATTTAACAAAGTATTTTCAGTTGTTTGAGAGGGTAGCTACAGGTTTTAATTGGCCCAAAAAGTATTGGCCAGTACTCCTTCAAACTGTTCTCACCGGTAAAGCTCAAGTAACTAAAGCATCTTTGCCTCAGGATCAATCTGATAATTATGATGTAGTTAAGAGCTTGATTCTTAAGGCCTATGAGCTTGTTCCTGAAGCCTATAGAGTAAAATTTAGGACAACTTATAAGCAAGAGAAGCAATCCCATGTTGAGTATGCAAAAATCAAAGAAGATCTGTTAGAGCAGTGGTTAAAATCTAAGAATGTGGATTCTGATTTTGACAAATTTAAGCAGATGATTTTGCTGGAGGACTTCAAAAGGTGTATTAATAAAGATGTAAGCCTATATCTTGATGAGAAAAGAATAGATAATTTGTCTGATGCTGCAGTTTTAGCTGATGAATATGTTCTCACTCACAAGAGATATTCTAAAGAAAAAGGGAAAGCTGAGAGTAAGTACGTTGCCTCTACTCAGAGTACAGGTAACAGGAAAGAGAATAAAGATGATGTTTCTCAGGAAGTAAATACCAGCTTCACCTCTAGATTTCAGAAAAGTAAATGTACTTATTGTAGTAAGCTTGGTCATACTACGGAGAAATGTTTCAGGAGACAGCGTGATGTGAACAAAAAGGAGTCTTTAAATATTCAGTCAATTGGTCTAGTGTCCACCCTTGAGAGTTCCCAGAATTCTTTAACTGAGTTAACTGACCCTGCTTTGAGGGGTAAATTAAATTCTCATGATGGAGCTCCTCTTTTGAGCAGTAACGTGGGTGACACTCTCAAGAGTTCATGTGCTAATTTCCTGTCTGAAGGTTTTGTCAGTCCTCTGGACAGTAATGACAGAAAATCAGTTAAAATATATCGTGATACAGGTGCGTGCCAATCCCTTATGCTGACCAGTGTTCTAGGCTCTAATGTTAATTCCTCTGATGAAACTGTAATCTTACAAGGTGTAGGGAATAATTACTTCTCTGTCACTCTGTGCAGAGTGAATTTAGAGTCTGGATTTGTTAATAGTTCCGTTATGGTTGGGTTGGTTGAGACACTCCCAATGTCAGGTGTAACTTTCTTACTTGGAAATGATATTGGTGGAAGTCAAGTGTGTCCAGCTCCTAAGTTGTCTAGTGAGCCAGTGGCTGCGGCCCAGGATTGTGATGTCCCTGATGTGTTCTCTGCATGTGCTGTCACTAGGGCTAAGTCTAAAGTTACTGGTGACTTAGAGGATAATGATGATGATGATGTTATCCTAGCTGACACTTTTCTTGCTAATTTGGACCACTCACCAGATGAGGCAGTACCCCGTAGTGTTGATAATTTGTCTCGTCAAGAGTTGGTTGAGTTGCAGGTTGCTGACTCTGAGTTGAAAGGTCTAGCTAACTCTGCTTGCAGTGAGGAAGAGTCAGCCGGTGCTTCTACTTGTTATTATATAAAGTCAGGAGTACTTATGAGGAAGTGGAGACCCGCAACAGCATCAGCTGACTGTGAGTGGGAGGTTGTACATCAAGTTGTCATCCCTCGTGTTTGTAGGCAGGATATTATTAGAGTGGCTCATGATTCCAGTTTGGCAGGACACCTTGGAGTGAGGAAGACTGTGGCACGCATTTTGAAACACTTCTACTGGCCAGGTATCTTCAGGGATGTTTCCTGGTATTGTAAGTCTTGTCACACCTGTCAAGTTGTGGGGAAGTGTAATCAGACAGAAAAGGTTGCACCTCTAGTTCCCATTCCTCCTTTTGAGGCGCCATTCACCCGTGTGTTGGTGGATATTGTGGGCCCTCTTCCTAAGACTTCTTTAGGATTTTCTTATGTGTTGACCCTGATTCATATGGCTACTCGTTATCCTGAAGCCATTCCACTTAGAAATATCTCACCAAAGAACGTGGTTAAGGAAATGCTAGGGTTCTTCACCAAGTTTGGTCTGCCCAAGGAGGTACAGTCAGACCGGGAAAGTAATTTCATGTCAAATGTTTTCAAGCAGTCTCTGAAAGAGTTGGGCATCTCCCAGATCACGTCTTCAGCTTACCATCCCCAGACCCAAGGAGCGTTGGAGAAATATCATCAAACACTCAAATCGATGCTCAAGAAATACTGTTTGGAACATCAGAAAGACTGGGATAAAGGTCTTCCATTCGTTGTATTTGCCGGAAGAGAATCTCCAAATGAATCACTGGGCTTCTCACCTTTTGAACTACTGTTTAGCCATGAAGTAAGAGGACCCCTTAAGCTACTCAAGGAATGCTGGCTGTCGGAGGAAGATGACGTCAACCTGCTGGAGTATGTGATGAACTGCTGTCCACTGCTTTACAGCTGGCGAGAGAGAATTTAGGAGCTGCTCAGGAGAAGATGAAAATTTGGTATGATAAGAAGTCCAGGTTATGCCACTTTCAGCCAGGAGATCAGTTTTTGATTCTGCTACCAGTGCATGGGCAACCTCTTCAAGCCAAGTTTAGTGGTCCTTATTTCGTGGAGAAGAAACTCAGTGATGTCAACTATGTCGTCGCCACACCAGATCGTAGAAAGAACAAGCAACTTTGTCACATCAACATGCTAAAGTTATATCACAGGCGGGACGAAAATAACCCAGTCTGCACTGTAGCTGTTCCACCCAAGTCTGCAAGTGAAGTTCTCCCATGCAGCATGAGCCTGAGTGATAGTTTGGGGAAGAATCCTGATATCATGAATGATCTCCAGACTAAGCTTTATCATCTACCTCCCGAGGAAAGGCAGGAGTTTTCGGCATTACTGCAGGAGTACCCGCAAGTGTTCCGTGCTACTCCAGGAAGAACCACTGTGTTGATGCATGATGTCGATGTTGGAGACGCAAAGCCAATTAAATTGCCTCCTTACCGTGTGAACCCAGTGAAAGTTCCTCTCATCCAGAAGGAGCTTGGCTACCTGTTGGACCACAAGATGATTGTGCCCTGTCAGAGCGAGTGGAGTTCTGCTGTCACTCTAGTCCCTAAGCCAGGTGGGTCACAGCGGCTTTGCATCGACTACAGACATGTTAATCAGATAACCAAAACAGACACTTACCCTCTCCCTCGCGTGGAAGATTGCATAGACAAGATCGGAAAGCCTAGGTACATAAGTAAGTTTGATTTGTTAAAGGGATACTGGCAAGTACCTATGACTGAACGTGCTAGGGAGATCTCATGTTTTGTAACACTAGGAAAGACTTTTGCATGTTCTGTAATGCCAATATGGTATGAAGAATGCACCAGCCACATTTCAGAAGCTCATGAATGTTGTAACAGAGGGTTTGGCAGGGTGTGTTGTTTATATTGATGATGTATTAATCTTCAGTGACAACTGGAAAGATCACCTATGCCATGTCAGTAAATTTCTTGAGCGTTTGGTTCAGGCTGATCTTGTAGCTAATTTATCAAAGTGTGAGTTTGGTCAAGCTAAAGTTCAATACCTTGGGTACGTAATTGGTGATGGACATGTTGCACCACCAGCAGCTAAGGTTCAGGTTATAAGTGATCTTCCCAGACCTAAAAGTAGGAAAGAGCTACAAAGATTTTTGGGAATGGTAGGTTATTACAGGAGATTTGTTCTTAACTTTTCAATTCTTGTATCACCACTTACAGACCTACTGAAAAAGGGAGTTAAATTTGTCTGGACCGATAACTGTGAATCCTCCTTCACCAAACTTAAAGCTATCTTATTAAGTCAGCCAGTGCTCTCTACTCCAAATTTTGCTAAGCCTTTTAAGATGGCTGTTGACGCAAGTGAAACAGGAGCTGGGGCTGTTTTGCTGCAAGAGGATGTTCAGGGCATTGAACATCCTGTATCTTATTACAGTAAGAAGTTCACTCCACCTCAAAAGAACTACTCAACTATTGAGAAAGGGCTTTTGGCCTTGATTTGGGTTTACAGCATTTTTCATTTTATTTGTGTTCTGGTTTTGACCCCATAGTCATTTATACCGATCATAACCCACTGAAATTCCTTAGTAAGTTTAAAGATAAAAATCAGAGATTGAAAAGATGGAGTCTACTTCTTCAGGAGTATTCATTAGACATACAACATGTCAAGGGGAAAGAAAATGTTATTGCAGATTGCTTATCTAGACTTTAGACAGATTGTTTTAGAGTAATAAGAAATTTCCTTTGTAAATTTCTTTTTCTCTGTGGGGAGGTGTTACATAGCCTATGATTTCATCATCCTTTGTGTAATTCTAACGTACAGTATGCTGCATGTTTGATCACGAGCGTGTTCTACCTCACTCCCCCCCTCCTCCCTTATAGTAGAGTAAGTCGTTCTTTCTGTTGTTCAGAGCAGGATTGTCAACTCCTTGTCCCCATGGCTTCATTTGCGCGTCCTTCTTACAAGTTGTATCAAGCTCTGCCGGTCCCTATATAATGAGCTCAGTCTCTGCATTATTGCCACTTAGATCTACTCCTCATTTTGTTCACATCTCTGTCCTCCCCTGTACAGTTGTTATTATTGTGAGTGCTCAGGAAGTCTCCAACCATCTAGCAGCTGTGTAATTCGAGTATAACTGTTTTTGCATTTTTTCTTGTACTGTGTAGCATAAGGTATTAATTCTTAGGCCTAGTAAGTTTTTTGTGATTCATGTGTTTTGGGTGTCAGCCCTTGTTAATAATATTTTGTATCTGTAATAATATATCTTGCATTCACTGAGTATTATCTGGTATTCTCATTTTATCAGGGCTGACTTAGATAAATTTACTCATGCTAATTTCGTGTTAATAGAGGCTATTGCAGTTAACCATATGTTTAACCTGTTTTTTGCCATTACATTATCCTTATGAGTCCTGAATGTTTTGTTGTTAGTTTGAGCATTAAACCTTAACTTGTAATTTTACCTAACTCTTTTGTTTTGAACCTGGAACTTTGCGGGACAGTTTCTTCTGTTCCGTAACAATATATATATATATATATATATATATATATATATATATATATATATATATATATATATATATATATATATATATATATATATATATATATATATATATATATATATATATATATATATAAAGGTGAATGTAGGGAAGAGTAAAGTGATGGTCTTTGAGAGAGGTGAAGGCAGTGAATGTACAGCGAGGTTGGATGGTGAGGAATTGGAAAATGTGAGTACGTTTAAGTACCTGGGTAGTGTGATGAGTAAGGATGGAGGTTTGGAGGGTGAAGTGCTTGAAAGGGTACAGCAGGGAAGAAAGGTTGCTTGTTCTCTGAAAGTAGTGATAAGAAACAGGGAAGTGAGCATGGATGTGAAAAAGTTAGTACATGACAGTATTGTGATACCAACTCTAACTTACGGAAGTGAAGCTTGGATTTTGTTGGAAGGACACAAGTCAAGAGTGAGAGCAGTGGAAATGAGTTATTTAAGAGGAGCCTGTGGAGTCACATGGAGAGACAGGCTGACGAATGAGGATATAAAGAAGCGTTGTGGTGTGGATGTGGATGTGATAGGATGCGTTATGAGGAACACACTGAGGTGGTTTGGCCATGTGGAGAGGATGGAGGGTGAAAGACTGACGAAGAGAGTGTATGTGAGTGAGGTGGAGGGGGGAAGAGGGAGGGGGAGGCCGAGGATGAGATGGAGGGATGGGGTGGAGAGGTATATGAGAGAGGTGGGTGTGAGTTGGGAGCAGGGCAGTGAAATGGCGGGGGACAGGGAGACTTGGAGGCGATTTGTTTGTGGCCACCCCAAACGGGATTGAGGCGTCTGGCAATAGATAGATAGATAGATATTTATGAGAGAGAGAGAGAGAGAGAGAGAGAGAGAGAGAGAGAGAGAGAGAGAGATGGGTAGCTAAATTGACGATAAATGCCAATAAAGTATCCACGGAATTGGTTTATTGATGGTGTGGCCAGCGTTTCTTTTAGCGTGTGTGTGTGTGTGTGTGTGTGTGTGTGTGTGTGTGTGTGTGTGTGTGTCACTTCCTTCGCGCATTACATGAGCTTCTCTCTCTCTCTCTCTCTCTCTCTCTCTCTCTCTCTCTCTCTCTCTCTGTGCCACACGTGCGTCACCCTAATTTAACAATACCTTCAGATACGTGATTGTCTTAAAGGTTTTTCCAATATCTGTGACTCGTTACACCATCACAGGCACTTCCTCCTGTCAGCCTCTCCCTCCCCCCATCACACACACACACACACACACACACACACACACACACACACACAAGATAGTCTTAACATACGGACGATCAGGGTTATAATGGGGTATGGGTGTGGGTCGGGGTATGCTTGTGTCTAGGTGCGTTGGAATATGAGTAACGTGGAGGTTATATTTATGATGAACAAAATTGGGGTATGGAGATCCATTGTGACACAGCAGACAATAACTAGTGGTGGGTTACTTGTGAATGTTACTTGTGAATGTGATGGTGAACCAGAAAATAGACTCCTAGTAATGTGGAGTAGTTCGTTTACCAACTAAAAATAAGATCTGAAAGAAAAACAAAACTACCAATAAAATAACAATAACAGTAATAATAATAACAATAATTATCATCATTATTATTATTATTATTATTATTATTATTATTATTATTATAATAATAATGATAATTATTATTATTATTATTAGCATTCAACATCATTATAACCATGATTATAATTCACCACCACTATCATTATGATCACCATCATCAACATTATAATTCGCCATCATCATTATTACGATATACTGTATATATATATATATATATATATATATATATATATATATATATATATATATATATATATATATATATATATATATATATATCATCAGCCGTTTGATTATCCACTGCAGGACCGGCCTATCTCGAGCGAAGTCGGGACTGTAACTTGCAATACTTTGGTGATAGAAACTCCGTGTACAAACAGCTAGATAAGGAGTTTATTACAAGCTCACAGTAAAACAGTCTGCCCGTGTCGGCTGTCTGCTAAGAACTGATGCAATAACGCCGTCTTCAGGCGTGGGAAAGCATGCTGACCTAGCAAATTTAGTGGGGGCATGTATGCACTGGGGGGGGACATATATACATTGGGGGTAGACATATTGTGGAGGGGGTACACTACTCCCCCGGGTAGCTGAGATGGTGTCTCCTGACACCAGGAGTTAAATGGTGGGTGATGATAGTAGTAAGGCAGGACCGGGGAGGTTTGTACAAGGGATAAGTATGATACAGGGGCAGTAGGGGAGACATGGCCATGTTGAGGGGAGGGAATTAGCAAGATATATACATATAAGATATACAAGGAATAATAGGTAGAAATTCATTAAGGGTCGAAGGGACATATAAACATAATGGGAATTACACAATAATAGTTTGATACATGATAAAGAAGGAGTAGATATGAGAGTTCTAGTGTTGTTCTTCCTTCACGTTTTTTTTTTTTTTGTATTTTCTGTAGGATACACTGGCACTCAGTAATGCATGAAAGAAATACCATCATTGTCTAGTAGGCAGAGTGCTGTTCACAGTTTGGTTAATTGTTAGATGGCAATGGTAGTCACTGAATGCGAGGGCACTAAGTATGGGGAGTTTCTACGTCGTGTGTAGGGCGTACTATGCCTGTAACGACTCTGATTTCCTGGAGTCGACGTTCCATTTTTCTGACACAACAATGCACTGCACAGATGATGAGTAGAAAACCTATGAAAGCGATAACCACAGGGGGAAACACAACTGTTGGATGAACCCATGAACAGCTGAAGGCCAGAGAAAATTGATCCAGAATGAAATCACTGTCATTAAGGAAGGTGAGCATGCGCAAGTGAGGGGAGGTGATGGTAATGTTGGCAGAAGGTAGGGATGAAGGCATGTCGAATGGTTGAAAGACGTCATAGGAGTGTTTACGAACAGCTTGGTGATAGCGAGTGGCGTAAGTGATGACGGACTCTGATTTGACGGTACAATAGTCAGGTGCTTTGTAGAGACCACTGGCGGGGACGGAGCGAATGGAAGAACCATGACACATGATTGTGACAGAGATGGGAACAGCAAAGAAGAAGTACTGGACATAGTTGAGGTGAGCATGGTGGACCGGGAGGTCAGGAGCTGGGACAAAAGAACAGGCCGAGTAGATGGAATGGTTGCGAACTAAAGCAGACTCACAGGGTGTAGCACTGCTAGGGAAGATAGCGAAAAGGTGGACAGCACAGAGACGAGAGGTCGGAGTAAGGGAGGAACATTGCTGGAGGTCTGTGGAAGAAAGGAAGGCAAAGGAAAGATGATCATGGGAGAAGAGGAAATATTCTGAAGGAACAGATACCTGTAACAAGGAGTTGTTGAGGCGGAAAGGGAAGGGAATGATGTGGAAAAGGTTAAAGGTTATGGCAGAACGGAGAGGAATATGGACGACGACGTATGTAGTGAGAAGAGTGGCTTCGAGAACAGGATAATAATATTCAAGGGAGGAGGAAGGGAGGACTGGGGAGAGACCGAAGGTGGAGTGAGCCCATTCCAAGACAGAACGGAGAGCTGAGACAGGTACTAAGTCGGCAGTGACACGACCATTGATAGCATCGACCAGGATACGAACCAAGGTAGAGATTGGAGACAGGAGAGAGTCAACGGCCAGTTGGAGATTATCCATGTTGAGTTTGAGGTAGCAGAACTGAGAGATAACGTTGAGATCGGAAAGGTGGCGTTGTAAGATAGCGGTAAAATGCAGTAGAGTGGACGTGACGTCATTGAGTTGGGGTTCAGTGAATCTGTGACTTATGTATGGCAATTCCCAGGAGAGTGGGAGGAAAAGGTTATAGAGATACTCATTCAGGTTGTGTGTCCCCATGAGGGCCGTGAGATGGTTCCTGATTCCATGGAGCTGGTGCGCGGAGGCAGGTAGGGCAATGGCTACGTCGGCCAGGGGCGCAAGATCATAGCACAAGGAGACCTTGCCTCCTGAGCCAACCAAGGCCCCGGGACGTACTCCACCATCGTCCTGACCTGACCCAGACCCCAGGAGGGTCAGCGCTGCCAGCAGGGAGATCGCTAACATCGGACCTAGAAAATCAGGGTAGAGTTAATGGGGGAGGTCGTGAAGAGGTTGATGGGCAGAGCGAAGTTTGGACCGATATTGATTGATTGATGAATGAGCAGGTGGAGATGGAGAGGAAGGAGACTGAGGGATAGGTGGAGACAAGGTAGACTGAGGGATGGGAGGAGGGGAAGAGGGGGCAGGAGGTTGTGTAAGTGACTCTTCCAACACGAGGCCACGGGGTGCTCACTTTAAGTCATCGACGTGGACCCATCTGGTGACCTTAGTGGACAGGTCCTGGAGGTGAAATTTGTTGCCTTGCTGAGTGAGGACCCGGGGGGGCCCTGTAAATTTGTCATCCAACTTGGAGGAATGCGTATGGGAATGAGCAAAGACAAGATCACCTACATTGATAGTGATAGGAGCGGCGTACTTATGTTGGCGCTGCAGCATGTCCTCCTGAGAGGAAGCCAAAGTGGATTGGACATACTGGTGGATTGTCTGGAAGTTGGCCAATTTTAGTTTAACATAATCATCCATGTTGTAGATGGGTTCTGGCTTTGAGGATAAGAGAGAGTATGGGAGGTCCTTGTCAAAACCAAAAAGGACAAAGAAGGGAGATTCAGCAATGGATGCATTGATGGAACTATTGATGGAAGATGCCACTTGGGGAATCCAGTCATCCCAGGACGAACTATGGGAGCCTAGATGTCTTAGGCACTCTAAGATTTTACGGTTGTGGCGTTCTGCAAGGCCATTGGAAGCCGGATGGTTAGGCACGACATTGCACTTACTGATATGAAAGTGGCGACAGATCTCATCGAGAAGGCTATTGTTGAACTCTGTACCGTTATCAGTAAGAATGGTATGAGGGGTACTGAACGGGCAAATTACGTGATCTACAAGGGCACGTGCAATGCTCTTCGCGGTCTTGTCGGAGAGGGGTACGAGGACACAGTAGCGGGAGAAGTGGTCGACCGCTACCAACAAGTACTCAGCGTCAGATTCTGTGAGAGGTAGTTTTAAGAGATCGATTGAGACAGTTTCCCATGGTCGTGAGGGGATTGGGTATTGTAAGAGAGGTGCTGGTTCGCCGATTGATCCTTTGTGGCGGTGGCAGGAGAGGCAAGAGTCACAGTGGGCATTGATATCGCGGCGCATGGTTGGCCAATAGTATTTGAGACGTGCTTGGTGCAAGCATCAGTCTTTACCTGGATGGGAAGCTTGAGGAGTATTATGAACAATATGAAGAACCTTTGGTATCAGGGCAGTGGGGACAACAAGTTGGCGTACTTCGCGATTGGGTATATCTTTGCCTGTTAGCAGTGTTTTCCTGTACAAGAGATCATCATCTAGCATGAACTCGTCTAGTGATACTGGCAGAGTAGGTAAGGTCAAGGCATCGCCAGATTCTAGGAAATAAATGACTTTGGAGCACATGGGGTCTTGGCGTTGAAAGTTTCGAACAACTTCTGACGTTAGTGTAGTATTTTCAGTTACTTCAGGCTGCAGTGATGTTATAGCTGCTGCTAATGACGTGAGAGTGCGTCTGCGACTACATTCAACTTGCCTGGTACATATTGAAAAGTGGGATTAAAGTCCTGGATGATGACAGACCATCTAGCTAGTCTACCTGTTAGGTTGCGATTCTTGAACAAATCACATAGTGGAAGGTGGTCTGTTTGGATATGCACTGGATAACCATAGACTATATCTCTGAAATGTTTCAAGGACCAGATTACCGCTAGCGCTTCGAGATCCGTGACACTGTAGTTATGTTCAGCGGTTGTAAGGGTGCGACTAGCATACGCTATTACGCGCTTCCTTGAAGCTTCATCGAGTTGCATCAAAACGGCACCAAGTCCAGTGCCTGAGGCGTCTGTGCAGAGAAGGAAGGGTGTGGTATAATCAGGGAATGCTATAACAGGGGCATTTACAAGAGCTGTCTTTAGCTTTTGGAAAGCCTGTGACTGGTCGTTAGTCCAAACAAAGGGCACATTCTGCTTGAGTAAGTGGGTCAGAGGAGCGGCGATCTGCGCATAATTCCGGATGTAGCGACGATAATAGCCACTGAGGCCCAGGAAACTTCGTACAGCGTCGGTAGTGGTAGGTTCTGGGAAGTTAATGATAGCCTTAGTTTTATCCTCATTAGTATGAATGCCTTGTGCATCTATGACATGGCCTAGGAATTTGATTTTCTTTCGCAGGAAGGCGCATTTACTGAGATTGATTTTCAGGCCTGCGAGCTGGAGGCATTCAAAGACTTGCTGGAGTTTGGTAAAATGATCATGGATGGATTTACTTACAACAATGATATCATCTAGGTAAGCAAAAAGAGAGTGTCCCATTATACTGCTGAAGACTGAATGGATAAGTCGCATGAACACGGAAGGAGCATTTCTCAGGCCAAAAGAGAGTCTCTTAAACTGAAAATGTCCGGAAGGGGTGCTAAAGGCTGTGACTGGGCGAGAGGACTCTTCCATTTCGACCTGCCAGTACCCGCTGAGGAGGCCTAAAGATGAAAAGACTACGTTATTGTCACCAAGGGATTCTAGCAAATCAGTGAGGACAGGTAACGGGAAACGGTCTGGAACGGTGACAAAATTGACCTTACGATAGTCGACTACTGGTCTAAAGTTTCCGTCCTTCTTTGGTACTAAGAAAAGTGGGCTATTCCATGGACTGACGGAGGGTTCAATAATGTCCTGGTCTAACATGTTCTGTACCATTTGATCTGTTTGCTTTCTCTGGCTGTGAGGAAATCGATACGCTGGTATGTAAATCGGCTGAGTTCCTGGGAGTAGTTCAATCGTATGTTTGACAAGGTCTGTTCTACCCATCGGTTCACTGGGTATGGCAACCACGTTTCTGTACGAGGTCAGAAGGTCGAGGAGTTGAGGCGTATTTTCTGGGAAATCTGTGCAAGTGAGATGTGAGAGCATATCGGGTGAATGCGTCGGCGCAGATCCCGTAGAGTTAATAGTACATACACCGATTGGCGTATCATCAGTCTGAATAGTAGGAATTGAGGAATCCTGGCACACCTTTACGGCCGCTGGGTATACTAGGAAGTCTCCAATCTTTACACCACTTTTAAGTTTTATTGGAGCATTTGTGACATTGAGCAAGTACAGGTAGCATAAACTGTCCTCTAAGACTGTACACCACGCTGACTCATAAGTCAAGCCATTCACACAACACGTCTCAGGTAGGGTTAGTACATCCACTCCTTCTTTCGCACCGGCAACACAAACAGAGACTTTGGTGAACTCATGCGGTAACAAAACTGTGCACGTATTCGTTACTGCACGTTTTGTCTCGGCGTGTTGGAGAAGATCATTCAGACTATGTGAGGTAGGTAACTGAGACATGTCTGAGTCAGCGATAGTGTTGTCGGGAGAGGATGTAAGAGCCATGTTCGAGGGCTGAGATGATGTATCAGGGGACATTGAGGAATTTATGTCCTTGCTCGCAGTCAGTAAAGGAATGATCTCTGTATTCTCAGATGATGATAGTGGTGGTTTGGGCTGGGTTGGACTTTTTGGTAGTGATAGGGACAGAGGTAATTGAAGGACTGATTTGATCGTAAGAACAGGACGGGGACATTCCATAGTGTAAACCGGGAATCCAGAAATGTCTATACTACCACAAGCAGGTAATAATGCAATGGAATGTTGTGCCATGGTGGAGAAACCAATAAGGGCATCTGCGGGATACTGCAAGTCATTAGTGACATGAAATTCAATGAGGATAGGGGGCAAATCTCTGTGGAGTTTGACTTCAAGGGTGACTCTTCCCTTAACCTTAAACTCTGAGTCGTCAACACCACATAGGCGAATGTCTGGTGGTTCTAGGAAACTGACGTGGCTGTGATGGCGATGAATAATTTGTAAGGAATTTTCGGAGATGAGATTTACTATAGATCCTGTGTCCAAGAAGAATGACGTTGGTATGTCATGACTGCATCCGAGAATGACTAAACCTGAGGATGTTATGGGACCTACATGGCGGATGGGGAGTTGGGTTTCTGGTTCTATGTGATATTGGTCCGATACGGGCGCGGCGCTTCCCCCGACTGTGGGCGGTTGAGGTAACGACATTCCTCAGTGGTGTGAGTCGTGCTTGATTTGTGGTATTTGCAGTGTGGACGACGTGAGCGGGAAGGCGTACGCTGTCTGGTTTGGGAGTGAGGACGTCTGTATGTACGGTCGCAACTGCATGCTCGATGTCCAGGATGACCACAGTACCAGCAAAGAATCGAAGATTGTCTGTTTCGTCGGGCGCTAGATTGATCACGACCTGCGGTAGGAGAGCGATGTGTGGCAGGTCTGCCGCGTGTGGTGGGACGGGATCGAGATTGGTCTGGGGTAGTGGAGGTGTGACAAACTGAGGAGGCCAAGGGTTGGGTGGTTCCCTGACGCGTGTAGTTCGAACCTGTTCTTTCATGAATGGCTTTAGTGACCTGAATAATTTTATCCCCTGGACTGAAACCGATTTCCAAGGCTAGCTCTCGCTGTTCAGGAGTAAGCCAGTGAAGGAATCTGAGGTAACTAATTAAGTCAGCAAAGTTGGTAAGTGAAAGCATTGGAACGCCATTCTTGTCTTCTAACCATTTCATGCCTACCAGTAATTGGAGCATCTCGCTACTAGTTGCTTTCATGGCGGCGGCAGCTTCGCGGAGCTTGGCATATTGCGCTGGGACGCGCAAGTCCTCATCTAGTTGGTTTAGGAGATTAATGAATCCCATGAGAGACGCGGTATTTAAATTCTGGCAACAAAGGCTGATGAGTTCCGTACGAAAATCAGCAAAGGTACGAATGCTATCGAAATGTCCTGCACGGATCGCGAATCCGATGTCTGATTTACCGTGATGCAAGCGACCGAGGAGGTAAGCTACTCTGAGCGATTCCTTGGTAATTTGTCTATTGTTTATTTCTGTGTCGACTTCTCTGATGAAATCATAGACAGACCAAGTTGGGTCCTGGCCGGTAAATTTGGGACGATTGGCATCGTTGAGATAGATAGACTGTGGAGGGTTGGCCATGGCTGGAAGTGTAGAAGTGGCGGCAGGAGAGGTGTGGGAGAGAGAGAAGGTAGTGGCAGTTAAGGGCGAGGAAGACGGGGTATGAAGGGAGGCAGGAGAAGTAACGACAGTGGAGGGAGTAGAGGAAGAAGAAGGGAGAGTAGAGGCAGGAGTAGAGGAGGAGGTATCTGGATTTACGAGGGTAGGACGGGTAGTAAGTGATTCTGCGGGAAGTGAAACGGGAGTCTCAGGTACAGGGCGGTGGTACTCTTTGCCACTTCGTAAATGAGTGATTGTGTTAGAGTCAGCAGACGGGGTATGAGCAGGTGATGTTTCCGGGTCGAGAGGGCTGGTGGTAAGCGGTTGACGTGGAAAGTATGACATTTAATGCGGCAATGGAAGATGAAAGGATGAAGATGGATACGTAGGTGGAGATGTATAAATAACAATGAGAGAATGGAATACACTAGGTGTGAAAATAAATGAAGGTGCGGGCATGGATGGTTTAAATAAAATGCGAAGGATGAGATGGATAATAAATAATGTAAGTGAAGATGAAAACGGGGTAATGAAAATGAGATGGAATATTTACAATAACCAATCTGTAGAGAAAATCGAGGATAATCTCTATAGAAAGGAAAGATATACTATAGTTACACAGTAGAAACGGGAGTGTCGAGATGTATGACGTGCAGGGTGGCTGGGCGTAGCTGGGCTGGGGCGGGGCGGGCCGACGGGGCGGGGCGACGGGGCGGGGCGGGGGTGGAGAGACAGCTGGGCGGAGAGGAGAAGAGACGCCGCAATGAATCACCGGCAGGGAGTGGAGGTCTTAGGAGGCTCCGTAATGCAGACCAGATGCGGGCGACGGCGGAGGCCGGTGGTGGGTGGTGAGGCAGATGTTGGCGCAAGGCAGGTGTAGAGCTGGTGAGTTGCAAATGCAGAGAATGGTGGTGGGCAGGCAGCGGGCAGACAGTGATAAGTGGCACCGTGGGGGCAGGAGCTATGATGAGTCCGGAACAGGTGCTGGGAACAGGTGCAACAGATGCGTAGGTCGGCGATGGCGACACGTGCGGTCAGGAACAAGGCGTATGGGTGCGGTTGTTGGAGAGGTGAGCACTGGTGAGAAAAATGGTACACTCGAAAAGCACAGCCAAGGTATAGAGGCACGGAGGAGGGGCGAGGCTGGCAGATGCGAGTCGTCGTGTATCTTGTTGTATCACAAAAAATCCAAGGAGGCGGTCAGAATGTGATGGTTCGAAACACCGCTGCTACCAAATGTAACTTGCAATACTTTGGTGATAGAAACTCCGTGTACAAACAGCTAGATAAGGAGTTTATTACAAGCTCACAGTAAAACAGTCTGCCCATGTCGGCTGTCTGCTAAGAACTGATGCAATAACGCCGCCTTCAGGCGTGGGAAAGCATGCTGACCTAGCAAATTTAGTGGGGGCATGTATGCATTGGGGGGGGGACATATATACATTGGGGGTAGACATATTGTGGAGGGGGTACAGGACGATACAGCCAATGTATCTCTACCAAGTGGCTTAAGCTGTCTAGTAGAGATTGTATGTAGGGTGAGAAGTGCTTGTTAGTGTAATTGTAGTGTTGGAGTGGCTTTGGATGTGTGTGTAGTCTGTGAACCAAGTGTAATCGGCCCGCGCAAGCCGACTGGGTGCAAGCATACTTTATAGTAAGCGACACTGGTTCAACCCCCTGGGGGTAGGGGGGTTTTTCAAGAATACTCCCCCAGTATCCCTGCTTGTCGTAAAAGGCGACTAAAAGGGTTGGCGGAGGGTTAGTGCCCCTCCCCGGAAAACAATTAACTAAAAAAACAAACAGTAAGCCTCGGACAAGGACTGACCAAACATTGACGACCAAGGACCGGACAAAGGACATTGCAATTGGAACGTGGAATGTAAGGGGAGCGAATGATGAGGTGAAAGAGAGAGAGATTGTCCAGGTGCTTGAGGATGCGAAAGTGGATGTATGTGGAATAACTGAAACAAAATGGGGAGGAGAAAGTGTGAGAGAATGGGAGTATGGATGGGGTATATGTGCAGGAGTAGGTGAGAATGAGAGGGCAAAGGAAGGAGTTTGTATAGTTTTGAGTAAAAGATGGAAGAGGAGCATAAGACAGTATGGATCAGTTGGATCAAGGATTGTGTGGGTAAAGTTGAAAGTTGAAATACAAATGTGGGCGATTGTGTGTGTGTATGCACCAACGCAAGATCATGCTAGAAGAATGAGAGAAGAATTCTGGACAAATGTAGAAGTGTGCATGGAAAAGTTTGGAAGGAATGAGAGAGTGTTTTTGATTGGTGATATGAATGGTAAAGTTGGGAATGTGAAGGTGGATGGAATAGTTGGTGAGTGGGGTGTGCCTGCTGAGATAGATGAGAATGGCAGTGCGTTAGTGGACATTTGTGCTGGGAGGGGGTTGGTGATAGCCAATACCCTCTTCAGGCATAAAATGATCCACAGGTATACATGGCGAGTGATGAGAAGGGTGGGTGGTGAACTGAATGAAAGGAAGGCAATGATTGTTTATGTGTGTGGATGAAAGGATGCGAAGATGTATATTGGATGCAAGAGTTTATAGAGGTTGGGGGAGTGGACTTTCTGACCACTACTTGGTGGTGGCCAGAATTAAAGTCCAAGTAAGATGGAGGAACAGAAGAAGGGAAAGACGAGAGGAAGGAGTAGTTGCAAGGAGAGTGGAAAGGTTACAAGAGGATGAGAAAAAGGCAGAGTATAAGAGAGAAGTGGAGGAACGATTGGGCAAATATGAATTGGAGCAGATGGGGGATGTGGAAGGTGTGTGTAGAATATTTACAGAAGAAATATGTGCAGCATGTGATGTGGTGTGTGGAAGGAAGAGAAGACGGAGGGGGGTGCAAGGAACAGCGTGGTGGACTGAAGAGGTGAAACAGGCTGTGGCACAAAAGAAGAAAGCATACAATGAATGGATGAGGAATAGGGGCGTGGAAGAGGTTGAGAGGCAGAAGAGAGAGTTATATGTAGAAAGAAAGAGAGAGGTGAAGAGATTAGTAAGAGAGAGTAAGAAGAGAGTGGATGAGGAATTTGGAAGGAATCTGAGTGTAAAGTGGAGGGACTGTAAGAAAATGTTCTGGAGAGAGGTGAAAAGAGTAAGACAGGGTGGAAGTGAAGTTAGCAGGGGAGTGAAAGATAAAAATGGTAGATTACGAGTGGAGAAGGGAGAAAAAGTGAGCAGATGGAGAGAACACTTTAAGGAATTGTTGAACGTGGAGGATGGAAGTAATGCGAGTATAAGTGGCTGGGGAATAGCTGGGAGAAGGAGGGAGGTGAGAAGACAGGAAGAAATCAGTAGGATAGAAGTTGTGGAAGCAATGAAGAAAGTTAAATCAGGAAAAGCCCCAGGAATTGATGGAGTGTGTGGTGAAATGCTGAAGCATGGGGGAGAGATAGTAGTAGAATGGATGTGGAAGATGTGCAGATTGGCCTGGGAGGAAGGTAGAGTCCCGGAGGATTGGAAGTCAGGTATAATTATTCCCTTGTACAAAGGAAAAGGGGAAAAAGAAGTGTGTGGTAATCATAGGGGCATTTTGTCTTCTTAGTATAATAGGAAAAGTGTATGGTAGGATACTTATTGACAGAGTTAGAGAAAGAACAGAGGAATTAGTTGGAGAAGAACAGGGAGGCTTTAGGAAGGGAAAAGGTTGTGTAGATCAGATATTCATTCTCAGATCTTTAGTGGAAAAGTTTCTAGAGAAGGGAAAGAAGTTGTATGCGGCTTTCATGGATTTGGAGAAAGCATATGACAGGGTGGATAGACTAGGATTGTGGAAAGTGTTAAGAATATATGGAGTAGATGGGAAGTTGTTGAATGCTGTGAAGAGTATGTACGATGGTGCGAAGGCTGCAGTGCGTGTGGACGGTGAACTAAGTGAATTTTTCTCTTTGAAAGTTGGGTTGAAACAGGGATGTGTCATGTCTCCATGGTTGTTCAATCTGTACATGGATGGGGTAATAAAAGAGGTACAAGGTAGGGTAGTGGATGTTGGAGTGGCCCTGGTGAGAGAGGATAGTGTTTGGAAACTCCCTGTGCTGTTGTTTGCAGATGATATTGTGTTGTTGAGTGAAGACGAAGGGGAGCTGCAAGGCTTGGTGGATGAGTTTGGGAGAGTGTGTAAGAAACGGAATCTAAAGGTGAATGTAGGGAAGAGTAAAGTGATGGTCTTTGAGAGAGGTGAAGTCAGTGAATGTACAGCGAGGTTGGATGGTGAGGAATTGGAAAATGTGAGTATGTTTAAGTACTTGGGTAGTGTGATGAGTAAGGATGGAGGTTTGGAGGGTGAAGTGCTTGAAAGGGTACAGCAGGGAAGAAAGGTTGCTGGTTCTTTGAAAGCAGTGATAAGAAACAGGGAAGTGAGCACGGAAGTGAAAAAGTTACTACATGACAGTATTGTGATACCAACTTTAACGTACGGAAGTGAAGCTTGGACGTTGTTGGAAGGACACAAGTCAAGAGTGAGAGCAGTGGAAATGAGTTATTTAAGAGGAGCCTGTGGAGTCACATGGAGAGACAGGCTGACGAATGAGGATATAAAGGAGCGTTGTGGTGTTGATGTGGATGTGATAGGAAGCGTTATGAGGAACATACTGAGGTGGTTTGGCCATGTGGAGAGGATGGAGGGTGAAAGACTGACGAAGAGAGTGTATGTGAGTGAGGTGGAGGGGGGAAAGAGGGAGGGGGAGGCCAAGGATGAGATGGAGGGATGGGGTGGAGAGGTATATGAGAGAGGGGGGTGTGAGTTGGGAGCAGGGGAGTGAAATGGCGGGGGACAGGGCGACTTGGAGGCGATTTGTTTGTGGCCACCCCAAACGGGACTGAGGCGTCTGGCAATAGATAGATAGATAGATAGACACTGGTTCAACCACAGCACCCCTGGTGTCCGCCAGTGCAGTACGTGGCTGGGTGAACACTCCCAAAGTTTATTACCCTGGCGGGGCGCTCACCCTGGCTCACCCGTGAACGAAACGCACACTCTACCGCTGTACCACAGAGGCTCCATATATATATATATATATATATATATATATATATATATATATATATATATATATATATATATATATATATATATATATATATATATATATATATATATATATATATATATATATATATATATATATATATATATGTGTGTGTGTGTGTGTGTGTGTGTGTGTGTGTGTGTGTGTGTTTAGTTGTGTTAATTCCAACATGGGAAGAAGAGAGAAAAAGAAACTAGTGCCAGCAATGGTGATGGCCCTGAGGGTTGGCAGTAACTGCTGAAATAATGAACGCAAACAATGGATTTAATTTTCCAGAACGGTATTTATATATCCCAGGCATGATTACCTATACCTGAACAAAGTAGAAAATGTTAATAATAACAAGTGCATCCAAGATCTTGCTTTTTTCTCACAAGTCTGAGTTTTTGAAGTAACAAACTCCACAAAGCGTGAATACTGTTCTTTAGTTCAGCAACCTCACACTTGGTTTGACATTATTATCAAATTATAAATGAGCAACACACACACGGACTGCTGGTATTTGTAACGAGATGTTAATTACGAAGAAACTCGCACGGGTAAAGTCTTTTAATGCTGATTTACTTTGTTTGCTGAGTGTGTGTGTGTGTGTGTGTGTGTGTGTGTGTGTGTGTGTGTGTGTGTGTGTGTGTGTGTGTGTGTGTGTGTGTGTGTCAATTATCTCCAGTGCTGCAGCAAATAACTAGCTTGGACAACTAGCGTATAACTGATTCAGTGTATACAGGGTTATGGGTGAAGGAAACACCACCACACTACCCATCCCACATCACCACCACCACCACCATCAGCGTCATCCTCATCATCCCTTCTCTCAGTTTCATACCACACTCACTTCCACCCACCATCCCTCACCGACTTACACACTCACCCATTTGCTATTTTCCACACATCCACACCATCCATAGTCTACAATTCCACTCCCACCCACCATTCTCTCTCACTCATGCCTCCACTCACCCCTACCTTTGCTATCCATTTCCCACTCTCACCTATTCACCCTTCTCGTCCTACCTATATCCCGCCTACCCTCATCTTTTCCCGTCCACCTTGTTCCACACATCCAACTCACTTTTACCTAAAGTCCATAACGTTTCACCCACCCGTCCACCTCCCACACAAAACTCTTCCCGCCATAATTCATTCATCCTCTGACTTCCTCCTCCCACCCACCCATACATCGGCCCGCCTCTCCCATAATCATGACTAATGAGGTAGTGTGAGGTCAGCCGAGCGTGATGGTTAGTTGGGAACGTAAACTACAATTTGGGCTCAATTTTGTCATTACGTCAAACAAATGCCTTGTTATCAGGTTGAGTGACTGAGTCTGGGCGAGAGGGTGAAGGGTAGGTACTTGGGATGGGCGGGGAGACCTGACAAAGGTAAATAGACAAATAGGCTCGGTGAATGGTAGACGAAGAATGCAAGAGGGAAACTCACAGTTTATTCCTGATTAGTTTTCATATAAATCTTCATCAGAGGAACTCTTTTTTTCTCCGATGAAGCTTTACAGTGAAACCAGTCAGGAATAAATTTTGACACTACAGTACCTCTTGTATTCTTACTGCACCATTCACCAACCTGTCGCAGTGTCAGACTAGTAGGTATAACTCTGTATCAGCCTAATCGATAACTGGATACATGGCTACATACATGGGAAGATACGCAAACAAAAGACAAGTGGTCTGAGTCATAACTTGATCCATTGAAGGAATATATTGTACAAATAGATATACAGTTGGGATAAATCTTTACACTCTGTATACTTTGCTTTGCGCGCGCGCGTCCATGTGTGTAATTCACCGGATCAGTCATGATCACTTGATGGTCGTGATCGTCAGCTTTTACCCTTCCGGAAGGGAGCTGAGAGCTCATATAGTCCGATCTAAGGGCAAGGCTGTGACCTTCACACACGCACACACCCGTCCCCTTGCTCTAGGGGGATAGTAACCACCCACTTCGTCAGTGAAACTTTCGCAACCTGAGCGAGGCGCGAACTCCCGTCCACCAGATTGCGAGCGAGAACGTTACCACTGAGCCAGCAAGCGGTCTGTGTGTGTGTGTGTGTGTGTGTGTGTGTGTGTGTGTGTGTGTGTGTGTGTGTGTGTGTGTGTGTGTGTGTGTGTGTGAAAGTGAGAGAGAGAGAGAGAGAGAGAGAGAGAGAGACAGACAGACAGAGAGGAAAAATATAAATAACTAAAGATTTTCCATGTCAAAACGAACGAAAAAAAATGCCCAACAATAACATAACTAAACATAAAAACACCCAACATTCAGGTCCCAACACACCACAAAATCCCTTACACCACAACAGTCAAGCACAGTAAAGCCTTAACCATTAACCTTAACTAAGTGGTTTACATTCCATATCTGCTGACGTTTGCAATCCTGTTATAAGATCACGACTCCATTCTTTTCTGCAACGTCAAGGGAACACAGGACACTAATCAGGTCACATTCAGTTAAATTATTTTTCTGTACGTATTCTATAATTGATGTAAATCTGCTCTTTTCGTGACCCATTCCATTGTCTGTCTATTTTTTTTTTTTTTAAGTACAGTCCGACTCTGGGCATAGGCTTCACAGCCTGCTCCCAAGGCCCAGTAGTCCTCCTACATACCATAAACCTCTACATGTCACCACCTCGGCGCTGACACTCACCGTCCAGTTTGAATACATGCCCGGGCTGTCTCATAAAGACTGTCTTTTTTTTTTTTTTTTTTAATGTGTTCGACACTGGGCATAGGCTTCACAGCCAGCGCCCAAGGCCCAGTAGTCCTCCTACATTCCATACACCTCTACATGTCACCACTTCGGCGCTAACACCCACCGTCCATATTGAATACACGCTAGGGCTGTCTCATACAGGACTGGTGTATGGGTATTAGCGGGGGTATTTTTACGACATGTCGGCGGGTCTTCTGGTAGATCAGTAGAGTCTGTTTTGATTAATTTCAAATCCTTAAACTGTTCCCTGCCCCAGCGGGGATTTGAACCTGAGTCAGGTAGGACTGCAGGCCACCTCTCTACCGACCGAGCTACCGCCTCCCCCTAGGCACATACTCTCCACCTCCTTGCACACCCAGCCAAGAGCATAACGGCCCTACCCTCCCCCCCCCGCGGACGTAAGGAGAACGCCTTCAGGACACATAACCGAGGCCCTTCAGATTTCTTGTGCAGGCCACATTGAGTTCTCTGGATTTTTTTCTTCATAAAAAAAAAAAAAAAAACTTAAGACATAGCATTTTGCCTATCAAAAGGCACCATTTCACTATAAGGCAGATAACTATGAGAGATTTCATGACTCAACTGAGAATACCTTCTGAGTTCTGGGCCGGAAACGAAATCTCTACGCCAGGCCAGCCGCCTTGCCACCCTGCCGCCCAACTCTGTGGACGGACACCTATTGATCCCAATGATAACAACACCCTCCTCTGACTTTGTCAGGTGGAGGGCAACACCCTCCTCTGACTTCGTCAGGTGGAGGGCAGCACCCTCCTCTGACTTCGTCAGGTGGAGGGCAGCACCCTCCTCTGACTTCGTCAGGTGGAGGGCAACACCCTCCTCTGACTTCGTCAGGTGGAGGGCAACACCCTCCTCTGACTTTGTCAGGTGGAGGGCAACAACACCCTCCTCTGACTTTGTCAGGTGGAAGGTAACAACACCCTCCTCTGACTTTGTCAGGTGGAAGGTAACAACACCCTCCTCTGACTTTGTCAGGTGGAAGGTAATAACACCCTCCTCACTGTCAGGTGGAGGGTTAAAACTGCTGACTTTGCCATATTGCAGTAGGGAGGGTGAGGTTGTCAGGCGTGACTGAAGGTAGGTGGAGTCTGACTTGAGTGAAAAATGGCGAAGCAACAAGAGACGCGGGGAAAGTGTGAAATATACGATAGAGGGAGGGAGGAGGAATATGTGGGGGTAAAATTGGAGAGGGGAATTTGTGAAGGTAATACAGGAGGGAGAATATGTGAGGGTAATACAGAATATGTTAGGGTAATACAGTAGGGGGAATATGTGAGGGTAATACAGGAGGGGAATATGTAAAGGGCAATATTGAAGGAAAATTTGAGGGTAATATTGGAAGAAGAATATCTTGGGGTAATATTGGAGGATGAATATGTGACGGTAAGTTTGGAGGGGGAATATGTGAGAGTAATATTGAATGTGGAATATGAGGATAATAATGGAGGGGGAATGTGAGGATAATGTTGGAGAAGGAATATGTCAAGGTATTAGTGGAGGAGGAATATTGGGGAAGGGAATATGTGAGGGTAATATTGGAGAGGAATATGTGACAGCAATTTATGCAAGCGTATTAATGGAGGAGGAACATTGGAGAGGAGAATATGTGAAGGTAATATTGGAGGCGGAATATGTGAGGTTAATCTTGGAGGAGGAATATGTGAGTGTAATATTGGAAGAGAAATATGTGAGGGTAATACTGGAGGGTGAATATGTGAGTGTGAGGGGTAATGTTGGAGGAAGAATATGTGAGGGTAATACAGAAGGAAAAATATGTGAGGGTAATACTGGAGGAGGAATATGTGAGGGTAATATTGGAGGTGTACGTGAGGGCAATATTGGAGGGAGAAGTATGTGAGGGTAATATTGAAGGGAAAATATGAGATGGCAAAATTGGAGAAGTATTAAAAAAAATAGTAGGTGCAGTGTGCAAATCTGTTTCATTAAATATTAGACATTCATTTACAATGTCAAATAAGCAGTCTAAAAAGAGGTTCAGTATAAGTTTACCTTCAGTTACAATACAGCAAAATGCTTCATAAAAACTTATTTCAATTATACTGCCAACATTACCTGTGTACAAAAAACTCCTACCTAAAATTACCTCAGTAAAATTTACAAAAATATCCAGGTTTCAGCTACAGCATCAGTAAAGTCATTTGATTACACACATAGTCAAACAGAGATTAAAATTTATGGTTTATAAGTGCACTAGTAGCATTTTTAATAACAGAGCAAAAAAAAACATCATTCTATTACAACGACTGTCTTTTTTTTTTGTTTTTTTTTTGTTAATGTTCGTGAAAAAGAATGGAAAAGAAAGAAGAGTGAAAGATGAATAAAACTTACTGTCGTTCAATTTGTCACCTAACTTTTCACCGAGATACGATGAATTTAAAAAGGGGTATAAGAAGAAAACTTACTGTCGTTCAATTTGTCACCTAACTTTACATCAACATACGATGAATTTAAGAAAGGGTATAAATGAAGAAGTTATCGTTGTGTAGAAATGGTGTGTCAGGGTATAACTGAAAGTAAGTATTACCACATGAATATAGCCACACCAAAACACTTATCATCCTCCATCGCCACTCCTGTATCATTACCCCGTTTACCCATGCAGACAGTACCAGCAAGAAAGAGTTTGGAAAAAAAAATAAAAACATGCCTCTATGAAAACTGACAGAGTAATTATCGATGATTATAGAGAATGGAGAACATACTCTCATTTTGCTAACCAAAAATTATAATTAAAAATAAATTATATACAGTGCATCCGTGGCCGATTTGATCTTCGCGATGTGCCCACCATGACCCGAAAGAGATGAAAAACATTTATTAATCACATAATAAAGTTTGTTCTGAATATTGACGTGGATAATTTATTTCTAACTTTCGCCATTCATATGTCTACCCAGCTTAATGAATCTCGCAAAATTTTATTTGTAAATGTATCCAAATTAACTTCTACGTGAATCATCCCACCTTTTATCCACGGTATTTCCCCACCAGCTCATTCCCAGTTTTTAAAAGTAGGTCTTCACTTAAGCACCCGCGTTAAATCGCCCTTGAAGCTGTCTCTCTCGAGACAGCACAAATAA